>NC_084893.1:12338070-12638070 GCF_958979055.1 Alnus glutinosa
GAGCCTCAGGAGTTCAATCATATAAGAGCTTTACACGAATACCCTAATAAAATACGGATTCTTCAATCTTGTGTTCTTCAGAGCTTAAGGGCTTCTTGCTTTGAATTCCAAATGCCTTAGATTCTTTTTGGTCCTTTGAGAATGTGTGCTCGAATGTTCTTTGCAACTATCATACTTGAAGTAAATACATTAGAGCAACAAGATATAATTTGTTATCATCAAAATATTTGCAATGTAATTGGATTGACGCCATAAGGCTAACAAGTTGCATCACGCATGAAATTTACTCTTTATTAATAAGACTAAAGCAAATTTAAATATTAATAAATAAAATTCTTCGTACCTTTGGGCAACCGAAAGAAATTTTACTTTTAATACTAAATTTGTTATCTTATTCTAATTAAGTCATAAAAATAAAAATTTCCCTTTGGGGATAAGTAATTAAATTTATGAATTAATTACAAGACGATGTTAATTTTTCTATATGAAGTTCATGTGTACGATCTTTATGCGATTATTATAAAATCGAGATGCTGTGGCTCTCCCAAAATCATAACAATCACTCTGCAGTTTATGAACATCTAATAAAATTCTTTATGATGTTCTTATGTGTAATCCTGATGTAATTATCATTAAAAACCGGGATGCTGTGGCTCCCCAAAATCATAATGATAATTACGTGTGTGTAATCTTGATGCAATTGTCATTCAAAATTGGGATGCTGTGGCTCTCCCAAAATTATCATGATAATTGCTACTTCATTAACATCTAACAACTTTATAGATGCCCCCTTAATATCCCCAGGAATATAACAAACCAATACTTAAATGGGGTAAACAGCATTTTCCAAGGTGCAAGCAGATGAGCTCCCAGGAAAGTGAGGGGGGTCACACCGGACACACTTAAATCCCAAGACTTTCCTTGCCAGAACTTTCCCCAACATTGCATTCTTAGATATTACTGTAAACACACCAGTATATATGGTATTGTTGATTATTCTTAGGTCTAGGCATCAAGCAATTTATATTTAAACAATATAAATTCAACAATTAAAATATATTCCTCAATATATGTATTAAAGAAACAATAATCTTAAAATGCAACACTGTAAATAATAAGTGGAATAAAACTGCAATATGAGGACATAATAAAAAATATGGCCCAATGGTTTAGTAGGTGGCCAAGGCCCTTTACACTTGGTGAACCCAAGTTCTAAACACCATAAGGCCAAAATTCCCTTTTTTTTTTTTTTAAAAAAAAAAAAAAAAAGAACTTGATGGGTTGTTGCAATGGGCTAGTGGATCTCTTTATGGGCTGGGACAAACCCATTTAAATGGGCCCTTTTTTTTTCTTTTTTCTTTTTTTTTTTTTCTTTTTTTAACTGGATAGGGCCTATTGGGTTTCTGGATTGGGCTGACCCGAATGGGTCAACCCACTTAAAAAACCGGGTGGGCTGATGAGTTTAACCCATACCCGATACCCGGATTCCTTTATGGGCCAAAACCCTAATCCTTTATGGGTATGAAACCCTACCCGTATCCCAACCTGATCCGGAACTCTTTATGGGTCAAAACCCTAACCCGGTTCTTAAACCCGGAAACCCGAATTTTGACCCGGAAAATTTTGCATCTGCGCCGTTTTTCTCCTTCTTCCTCTAGTTTCGCCGGCCATTTTCCTTCTTCTTCTCAGCACCGGCCAACGCCCTTAGCGCTGCCACCTTATGCAGCGGCCACGAGGGGCCGCTGCTCATCAGTAGCCACGGAACCAGGCGGCCCTTACGGGCCGCCAGTTCTTGTGACGGGGAAGAGGCCGCTTGCAGCGGCTTCTTCTACCTAGAACAACGCCGGCCCTGGGCCGGTCCCTTCGTTCCAGGAACCAGGCGACCCGTGAGGGCCGCCAGTCCCAATGAAGAGGGAGACCGCTGGAAGCGGCCTCTCCTTCGACAAACGACGCCGGCCACGACGGGCCGGCGCCTACTGTATGCCGGTGGCGTTCCTGCCGGTGGTAGAGGAGAGATCGGGCGGTGGTCTTTGTGCCAGGGCCTAGATCCTCCCTTATGCAGTGATAAATCACTGCTGGATCCTTCCTTCAGCCTCTGTTGGTTACAGCATGGATTCTTCTGGTAGGAAGTTTCATGCTTTTCAATAGTTCTCTAGTTTTTCCAGAATATGTATGTGAATATCACAGTACAAAAACCACAATATTGGAATATTGTATAAACAGTAATGAACAATATCAATATTGCAAAAACAATGTGTACTAATAAAAGGCAAAAACTGTATATTATAATGGAAAAATACCAATATCACGGCAATGGGTTATCAACATTATGTGAATAATAGATTTAATTATATTCACGAAATAAAACACTGAATTCAGTAGTATCCACACAAATCGAGAATCATCCAGAATCAAAGACAACTTAACGCTGAACAAAAAGGGCATAGAGGTGGCTCTGATACCACATGTTAGAAATATTCAAGATATTATTCTTTAAACTAACATGCGCAGCGGAAATAAATTTGACAGGGATCTAGGCTTACCTCTAGCCATATTTGCTCAAGCGTCTCCACGATCCATCTGAAGAACAAGAAAGATTATTTGAGGGATCCTCTAACCTATGCCTATGACTGTATTGCCGTACTGATGGTGTACACAGGCTGTTTATTTATAGGCTAGTTCAGGGACCCTCAAATATGGTAAGTACCGTATTGTTCCTCCCATCAAGGAAACAATATTATTAATTGATTTTAAATCAATTAATCGATTCCATTACGGTAATTTAATTAATTAAATTACCTAACCGTAATACCGTATATACTATTCATTTTTTTAAATTATTAATAAATGCTTCCTTATGTGGCATATAGGCCATATATGGAGATAAAATCTTACATCTAGAACTTGGGTGAATGGGTGAATGATAAGTTGAAGCAGAGTGAAGCCCGACGATGAGCCATGTTACTATTGCAAATCCAAAACACCAAGGTCACAGAACCATAAATGCTCCAAAGAAAAAAAAAAAAAAAGAAAAAAGGAAAAGGAAAAGGAAAAGGTGTTACTGGAAAGGCCAAACCAAACGAGTAATCTCAGCAACCTGCAAGATGGAAACGTCCGGTCAAGCTGAAATAAATGTGCCCAAGCGGGAGTACCGCCATGCTGCCAATACCGAAACGACGCCTCCTCGACCAGCCCCGGGTTGGTCATTGCTGAAACTCCCAGAAGCGCTGGGCTCGGTCCTGGATCTTAGGCCCGAGCCAAAATTCAGAAGTGGCTCACTGTTCCGTTGACCTTCAGCACCACCTGAAGCAACACTGCCAAACCATCCCAGCACTGCTCAACCATCGGGATGATGCCAATCACCACTTACGGTCTCCACCCACAAGCTTTACAGGCCATGGGACATGACCATGAGACCCAGAAGAATGGGGCTCCAAATGACACCGAGTTCAAGCCCACAGGATTCTCAAAGCTGATGCAGATCAAACCAGGTCCCGCTGTTTCAGCATAGTCACCGCTTTTGAGCCGTCTTCTACAGGCGCCACTAGATGTGGGTTCCACCTCCTAAGCCCCTTAACTCTTGCGACACACTCAAAGTGCCGAGGGTTGCTCGAGCCATGAGTCTTGGGGATCTGACTTTCCAGCCAAACAAATTCTCAGCCGGCTCTCATCTGATCTACAGTTTCAAGCACAGACCTAAGCTCCAAAGGACTAAAGGCCGGTGCTATGAACCTGGATCCTAGAGCCGAACGATTTCGAGACATGCAGAGAACACTCTCTTAAAAAAAAAAAAAAAAAAAAAAAAAAAAAAAAAAAAAAAACCCGAAGCATGGGTAGAGAAGAGAAATTTTCTGAAGCTCCAATTTTCCAAGCTGAGTACTTATTAAATGCCGACCAATTCAGAATATCGGCCGAGCTTCCCACCACGAGGGACTCCTTCCTGTCAGATTTCCGAGCTCTTTCAACCACCATGACAAATTCCAAGCCGAAGGGTCCAATTTTTCCGAGGAGGCCTATCTGTCCACAATCAACTTTTGGAGCAAGCTCCGACACACCTCACCAAATTTATAGATAAGTGCTTTACTATTTGCTTCTTTTTAAGATAAAGACAAAAGGTTCTAAAAAAAAAAGAAAAAAAAAAAGTAAAAAAAGTGAGGTGATATCACATATCAAAAGCAAAAAGCAATGCTGACCAAAAACAAGTGGTATTGTTTCTTTATGCAGTAATTTAATTAGTTGTTGTATTTTCTACCTGCTGTGTTGCAAAAATCAACGTATTTAATTACTTGCTAGATAGTTATGAAGACAGTCTCATTAAAGTGACATAATTGTAGGGCCATGGAGGATGCCTGTCGAGGAAAAATTTGAGCTAAGGGTGAAAATCTGAGGCCATGAAAATCCGAGCAGAAGGTATAAAATCTGAAGCTGTGAAAATCCAATCCGATGATAAATTTGATTGAGGCTCCAATTCGACCGAGGGTATAATTTTCCCGAGGGTGAAACCCGAGCCGAGGATCCAATCCAAGTCAAGGATCATTCCGAGCCAAGGAAAAATTCCGACCCAAGGGTAAAATCCGAGCTGAAGACACATTTCGAGCCTAAGGTTCAATTTGACCGAGGATAAAATCTGAGCCAAGGATAAACTCCGAGGCGAGGATAAATTCCGAGCCCAAGATAAAAATCCAAGTCAAAGATAAATTCAAAGCTGTGGAAATATTCCGAGCCAAGGGAGCAATCCGATCAAGGCTCAATGCACAACTTCATCAGAATATTGAGATAAGTTCACTCTTTGCATTTTTCGTTTATGCTAGCCTACTCATAAATTTTTAGACAGTCAAATATATCTCATGCATTGATCAGTGAAGTTTAAAAATGAACTTCTCACTGCAACATATAAAAATGATTACACATCAAGTCTAAAAATTGGGGGGTACCAACAAACTTTTCCTCCGGTAGCACAAAACAAATGTCCTAAACTTTCATACTTAGCTAAAAATCAGCTAAGTATAAAAGTTGGGGGCTACCAACCCAGTGAAATAGAAAACTGAAACAAAAGACTATATCAAATCGCATGATTGATTCTTAGTGCAATTTTGCATACTTTGCATTAATAAATTGTTAATTGCTAGATTCTGTGGCATATATGCATACCTATGTGCCTTTCAGACATAGGCGAGGCTAATATTTCATACCAAAGGTCTCTATCTAGCAAGATCAGAAAATTATGAAAAAAATACCCATGCTTTGCCAAGCTTCTCCTACACAGGTCTTCCTTGGCTACAGAAGTCAAGAGACCGTCGCTAGAATTTTAACGGCAACCAACTAAAGGTTTGGAACACGCCACTTTGAAGAGCAACCATGAGCTCACTGATGCTGTATTCACGGCAATTGACTCCTTCCCTAAAGCCGTTTGGAAAGAGTTTTTCTCTTTGGCCTAATAACGCCTGGTTCCATCGTTTATTTATTCCCCTGATTGTACTAATATTTCTGCTGCTTTATCAATATTTATAAGACGATTTGAATCATTACAAACTCATAAGGGATTCAAACCGGAATATTTAAAACTTTAATGTTCATTTGAGATCCAAACAAAAATAGTTTCACATAATTGGATCCTATTATGATAGACATTGATAATGGGTAATACCCAGAATATTCTTTGGAAGACAGGTAGCTTCCAGAAGACCCTGTGTTGCTTTCTCACATGTGGCAACTACTTGCAAGGTCTAGGGCTTCATTGCCAATTTTGCTCTACCACGATTCTCAGCTTGTCCACAGCCCTTTTGAATTCTATACTGCAACGATGGGGGAACATTACAGTAGCAAAAAAGCTACATCGCCCCAAGCTTGCACAACACACAAAGGAGCTTTAACGCCGCCTTGTTCGGTGACAGCTAGAAGCCTCACAAGAATCGATGATACTTATATGACTTGAATCACGTTGAGGGGATTCGAGCCGAGACTTGAATCACATTGAGGGGATTTAAGTCGGAGAAACTTATATGACTCGAATCACGCTAAGGGGATTCGAGCCGAGACTTGAATCACATTGAGGGGATTCAAGTCGGAGAAACTTATATGACTCGAATCACGTTGAGGGGATTCGAGTCGAGACTTGAATCACATTGAGGGGATTCAAGTCGGAGAAACTTATATGACTCGAATCACATTGAGGGGATTCAAGTCGGAGAAACTTATATGAGACTCGAATCACGTTGAGATGATTCGAGTCATAGGTACATACGAAACTCGAGCACTACAGCCTCATCCTGCCTCAAGATTACTCGGCATGATTCGAGCACAAAAAGACCTCGGCATAAGCTGAGCTGCCATAAGCCTCGGGCCACCATAAGCCCCGAGTCACTATAAGCCTCAGACCACTAAAGCCTCGACACCAGTCCGAGCATCCAAAGCCTCAGCCAAGGATCCAAACATCATCAAGCTTCAACAACCACAGTTGCTTGGAAATCAGCCTATCGACTCAAGTATGCAAACTGATCATATTGTTCGATACATATATACATCTGTTCTAACATATTTCAAGGATCTTGCTTCTGTAAAAGTCATGGCAGAAAACCATACGGGGAGACAACCCCACAAAAAAAATAAATAAATAAATAAATAAATAAAAAAAAATCAAACGGGGAGACAACCCCTACCAAAAAAAAAAATATATATATATATATATACAAGGAGAAATTTTGCTCCAGAAATAAACCAAGCCAGACATGAGGAAGTGGACAAGCTATTGCAAGCCGATTTCATCTGAAAGGTTGACTATCCCGAGTGGCTGGCAAATGTTGTGTTGGTAAAGAAGTCTCCGAGACAAAAAAATAAAAAAAAATATTTCCGAGACTGAAATAAGTCTCCGAGACAAAAAAATTTCCTAGTCTGGAAAAAGTCTTTGAGACAAAAAAATTTCCAACTCTGAAAAAAGTCTTTGAGACAAAAAATTTTTGAGATTGAAATAAGTCTCCGAGACAAAAAAATTTCCAAGACTAAAGAAGTCTCCAGGAAGAAAAATTTTCCAAGTTTGAAAAATGTCTTTGAGACAATTTTCCGAGACTAATATAAGTCTCCGAGACAAAAAATTTCCGAGACTAAAATAAGTCTCCGAAACAAGAAATTTCCCGAGACGAAAATAAAATTTCGAGATAGAAAAATATCCCGAGGCCGAGATTGCCCAAGTATCCTGAATAGAAGATTGTCAAATAAAAAAGATTACCGTATTGACGCAGCTAGGAGATCTTCTGATTTGTCAACGGCTAGTGAAAGGCTCCAGCTGCGAACAACTTCGAGCATTCAAAATTTCTGCCACATGCAAAGTGAAATCTTCTACACTTAGTCTCCAAAGAGATTTCAAGTACCTAAGTCACAAGCACAATGGGGGTAAAAACTATGCCGCTTGTTAGGCACTCCAACAACCATGCTTTCCACAAGTGACTAACGATCAACATTGAATTCTCACTGTCAACGGATAAAAATAGCCCCATATGCAAGTACAAAAGAAGATTCCCAATGCCCGACTAGTTGGACAAATCAGCCAAAGGGAATTGGGGGGTATCTGTTGGGGAAATTATCATCCCCTATGCAAATCGGCCTATATCCGAACCTGGGCCCAGTTGATCTTACTAGCCCAACTTGACCCGCTCAGTCACTAAGATTTAACAGAATCCTATAATACCTTGAAGGCTATATTTGGAACACATGGGATAAGATACATGATTAAAATATCTTATCAAGAGTAAGTGTCCCACTCTCCCACTCAACCTCCTATCTCATCCCACTAAGGGTCCCACTCAACCATGACATAAAGGTAGAACAATGCGGTTGATAATATGTGCCTATAAATAGGCTGCTACCCCAAGTACAACACTTTGATTATATATAGAAAATATACTATACTCTCGACTCTCAATACTCTCCAAAATAGCTCACTGACTTAGGCATCGGAGAGGGGACGTCGGGAGACCCCCCCCCCTCTAACGCATTGTTTATTCCTTACAGATTACGAAAGACAGGGCGAATCAAAGATCCACACGTCGCAGGACCAAAAACTTTTCTAACACAAAGAAAAAGAAATTTGTACTTTAATGTTCTATTGCAACAACAATATCTTTACTTTCAGCGGCAAAAAAAGGTTCAAATTTTTGTTTTATTTTTATTTTTATTTTGCAATTGAAATGGCTAGTTCTCTCATCCATCACTCAATTTATAGGTAAGTGAGAATGATTCCTTACAAATTAGTTGACTTCCTTATATCTAAGCAATGTGGGACAAAACTTTTCTCTACACACTTCAAAATTTTGGTTTTTCCCTTTAAAGTTTTAGATTGACTTTAAAGATGTAACTTTCAATTAAATGTACATAAAACTTTTTTTTTTTTTTTTTGAATAAAGATTTCTGATTTCATTCATTAAACATGAAACAACTAGAGCATCTAAGGCTCTAAATATCCAGAGTATGAATCTCTGATAGTACAATTTCACGAACACATGCCGGAATACAATCAACCAATATCTGATCTGTGTCAAGATTGAGAGTCCCTCTTTTGCAAGCGTATGAGCTGCCGAATTTGCCCCCCTCTTGGTGTGGCATACTTTCCAACTCTGAAAAGTATTGAGGATCCCTTGCATGTCCGCCACTATTTGCCCATATATGCTCCATTTGTACTAGCCATGTTTATCACATTCACCACTTGTAAAGAATCTCCCTCCATGATTATCTTCGCAAGACCCCTGTTCCGACTGAACTCAACCGCTCTCAATGCTGCAATGGCTTCGGATACTACTAGGTTTGGAGATGCACTTATAAACTGACTGGCTGCAACAACCAGCTTTCCTGTTGAATCACGCACAATGAAGCCAATACCCATTCGTCCCTTCTTTGAGTCCAAAGCAGCATCCTAGTTAATTTTATAGATCCCTGGAGGTGGTGGTCGCCAATTGACAGGTCCCGTTATTCCTGTAGTCTTCCCCAAGTTCTTGTTTTTGGCTGTGGCCTCTCTAAAATTGGCAATGTATGTAGATGCGGTTTGGATCATTTCAATTAATATTTCACATATTGTGTTTTACTTATTGATGTGGAGTTGGAGCCCACATGTGAGGAAAAACGTTAAAATACTAATTTAACTTATTCAATTATTTTAACCATTTACGATAATTAATGACTTAATATAATGCAATAAATTTCAAAATTTTATTTTTTTCTTTGAGAGAGGAGAAGAACAAAAACAAGAAGAAAGACAACGAAGATAGTGCTGATGAACAGAAAATGAAATCATCTCTAGGGAGACTTATAAATGCAGCGTGAAGATTTAAAGTAGAGTGATATGCTAAAGCATCTTTTTCACCAAACTGTGTCTGAAGATTTGCTATTCTTCCAATTTTTGTGTATTTCTTGTCAATTTTTTTTTTTAAAAAAAAAAAAAAAAAAAATCTATAGGACCACTTGCAAATTTAATAGTAAATTTTAAAAAAATGTGAATAAAGTTAGACAAAAAAACTAAAAAAAAACTGACATTTCTCTTCCGGAAAGGGATACCAAAATTTCTTGGACCTATAAATCATACAATGGAATTGTTATCTACACCATTGATACATGGAAATCATGAGTAATATTATAAGCCGGAACCATATTCACTTTGAGTCCTCCCAACATTGCTATTCTTCTGACTTTTGTTCATCTCCTATCCAATTCTTTTTTAAATCTATTATTGAATATGTAAGACCTATACGCAGATTCAATGATACTTTTTAAAAACATATGAGTAGAGTTAGACTGGAGAAAAAAAATAAAATAAAATAGCATTTCTCATCTCAAAAGGGATACCAAAATGTCTTGGACCTACAAATCACACAATGGAAATATTATCTAGACCATTGATGCATGGCAATCCAGAGTAATACTATAAGGAGGATCCATATCCTCTTTGAATCCCTCCAAAATTAATGTAGTTCTTAAAATCTTCATTAAATCAAAATTTAATAATAATTTATCACACATTTAATAATAATTTTAAAAATCTCATAAAGACGAATTTTTCTTATAATATTGAATGCACGTAGGTCTCACGTGAGCCCTGCATATCGAATGACAAAAGATCTTTTCAGAGCAGTAGAATGGTCATGGTCCCATCATAATTAAGCATGGATGGCAGGCAATGTGGACCTTCCGCGTGTTACAATGTCAACCAATCAGCTCTCATTGATCAACCGCTCAAGCAAGTATCTAAATCTGAAAATCGATTCACCTTTCAAGCCGTTGAACACCAAAAATAACACTCTGTCCAGTCTCAGCCACAAATTTGAGCTTCTGGACTTGGGCAACTAATGCAAGGCAATACACTCAATTCACAACATACTTTCCGTCATTGGATTTCGGCTTTGGTGCTATAAAAAAAACTACAGCGGTCGAAAAAACTTAAAATTAAATCTGAACTACTGAAAAAAGGGTAAGAAATTCTCATCTAAGCCAAATCCTCTATCAACTCATAAAAGGTAAAAGAAATAGAATAGCAGAGACCGTAGATAAGGGACAGAACGGGAATTTCTCATCAAAATGCATCTACATAATTTGCAAAATCATAACAGGCTAGCACATGAAAACCAAGTAGGAGATAATAGATAAGATAATGCCCTAATCAAGGGGCAATTAAGGAAGTACATGCAAATCATAAACAAAAGTTAAATGCTTAGCCACATACTAAGTTTGTAACTAGAAATCCTAACCCAATAAATGGAAATTGCAGCCGTTGGCATTTGTACTTGACCTAAATAAAATTTGCAATAAATAGGTGATACAGAGCAAGGCTTAACTCTCATTACATATTCTATGACAGAAGAGAGAGAGCATGATAGCTTGAGATCTTATCTGATCTGGAAATGCTTGTAAGTGGAGTTCTCATGGATGGTTATCTGAATTCTTCCCCTATCATCAACCTGCCCACAAACAATATCCTTCAACTGATGAGTGCATGTTCCCTTGCGGCTTGAGCCTTCTGCATGAGACTCAGCAGAATTCTTCCTTCGCCGTTCATTATGGCCGGCCAAATGCTTCCGGCAACTCCTCTTGGCTTCATCAAATTCTGATAGCTCATGAAATCTGCACCATGACAGATCCCCAGTCACAGTAAACAATTGAATCACTTACCGTTAAAATATAAACTAAATGATTAAATTAATCATTTCCTATCAACTTAAACTTTTGAGATAAGTGGCGATTCAAGACTCGGAAAAATTCCAGTTCTTGGTTTGGTCTCAGTAACCTTAGGCATTGGAAATATTTGCACTGGAATTAGGATATACTAGCATGTGTCAGTGTCTAATTTAGGTATTTAATAAGTAAGTGAATATAGACTATACTTGATTCCATCTTTATACAAACCTTACGCATCTTCTACAGAAATGCCAAGTACTAATAAAATCCAATACATAATATGACTAATAAAGACAATACGACAGAATCATCCTGACATGGAAACCATATAACATCGCAGGAAAAGGTAGCAGCTGACCAGCTGTTATGGATCATGCAATTCAAACAGTGTTAGAGTCTAAATTACTATAAAGATTAGATCCTGTTGTACGTCCCATGTTGTAGAGTAGAATAATATTATCTCTAAATTGGAATGACTATAATTATGCTATCTTTAGAATAAAAAATTAATGTGAACGAAACAGCATAAGAACTAAGGGAAAAAGATATGGGCTACTTCGAGGAGGCCGTGACCCAAGACACCAAAAGATGTGCTAAGTTTTAATAATACTCAAGCATGATATTTTATTCATTAGGGTTATGCTTATATAGAAGAATGCTAGGTCATAAGACATAACCATTTTTTTTTTTTTTTTTATAAAGTCATAAGACATAACTATTAGGTCTAGCCGTCGTTACATCATGCAGGAAAATTAATTAGGAAAGAAATAAACTAGTGAAAATACATTCTTCATTAGCTAAAACAAGCAGGGAAAGAAATATGAAGAATTATACTCCCTATTCACGCCAGCTTGGGCCTCCTTGGTGGCTACGGTATTGCCACATCAGCCCTAGGAAATCTGACCGTATCATCCCTCCCCCCTAACAACTTCCTTGCCCCCAACAAAGAGTTCCAATTTTGCAAAAATCTCTCCCTGCCCTTCCAACCTTGGCTCCGTCTCTTCTTCCTTCTTCTTCCCATTCTGTTTCAACTTTGATTTTGCAAAAATCACTCCATTCTCTTCAAAACCTTGCCCCATCTCTTCTTCTTTCTCCTTCACATTTTGCTCCAGCATCTCCTTGCCGTTTTCGGCTCCTTCTGGACATAGGGACAAGAATTCTTGTGAGCTCCCCGACCTACTCTTAATGCCATGTAATATTATTGGCTCCTTATCCCACACAAATCTCTAAGGTCTCAAAATCCCAGCGGATGGGCCCCAAAATTCGTAACCATTGAGTGCCTAACACCACTTCATAATCTTCCAATGGCAGAATATAAAAGTCTACTGCAAAAATCCTGACTTGCAACCCTATTGGAATTTGAACACATTTACCTGGACTGCAAATCTTTTCCTCTGAGGCGATGATCAAGTTGTAATTTTAACTTGCAGGCAAGGGATAAACTCATGAAATTATGAGTGCTGCTCGAATCAATGTGTAACAACCCAGGGAAAAGGGCTAGCTAGATCTGCGCTATCCTCCCAAAAGGACTAGTCAATTTGAAGCTTTCGTAGAATCCTTTATAAAGCCAAGTTTCACCTAGTAACTAGGCAATGTGAGACTTAACATTCATAACTACCTCTTATAAACTACTCACTCTATGTGAGCTATTCATCTCTTCCCAATATAAGAGTGTTACACAATGAGTCCTAAAAATTTTGTTCGCCCAATCCTCCCATAAGTCTTCATGGTTTTTGTGGGGTCCTTACCAGTAATGGCATGCAAGGAAATCTCTAGAGTGTCCTCTTCCTCCTCATCTTGTGTCATCACGTCCTTATCTTCATCTTCCCTCATATAAACTTCAATCATGAAAAGCCTTTTGCAACGATGCCCGAGACTGTACTTCTCATTGCACTTGAAACAAAGGCCATTCTCTTGCCTCTCCTTGAGTTCTTCTTGTGTTAACCTCTTGATGGGAAGTGGTGGTTGGCCCGAGGTGCTCCAAGGGGTTAAGGGTGGTCTCCGCGTGTCTGAAGGAGCGTTTTTTCCAAGAGCCATGTTACCGGCCTCATAGACCCTTGCTAGGCCGATGGTTGAAGTGAGAGTAAGGGATCATCTAGTAGTGACGTCCACCTTGATCTCCTCCTTTTGGTTGCTCACAAAACAAACTAACCTGCTAGCTTTGTGATAAAGTCCCTATCTTTGAAAGAAGTGACTCGAATTTGGCTTGATAATCCCTTATACTTTCTTCTTGCTGCAATTTGGTTAACTCTCCAAAGGGATCATAAAATTGGGTAGGCCCAAAACAAGCAAATACCCCTTCTTTGAATTCTGGCCAGGCGATCTCCCTCCCTTCCAGTAGCAGATTTTGGAACCAAAGTTGGATTTCTCCTTCTAGATGGAAAGAAGCCAAGATAGCTTTGTCCTCTTCGTTGGTTCCTTGGAACCTAAAAAACTGCTCAGCCCAGCAAACCCAGCTGGTCGGGCTTTCTTCCCCATTGAACAGGGGAAAATTCAACTTGACATGGCACTGGCCCAAGGTGTGAGACTTTTCTCCCACCTAGAAATTCTCTCCGTCTCCCGTACGTGCTCTTCCCTACGAATTCTCCCCTTCTTCACATCGGTTTCTGCCTTGTGTGGACAGCATCTCGAAAACCTCAGTAATCCGAGCCATGAGTTGCTGATGTCCCTCGGTTAGGGAGTGCACCGACTGCTCCAAGCTGCCCATCCATCCTTCCTAGAGTTGTTGATGAGTTCTTTGCGTGAGGGAGTGTGTCCCCGGCCTTGCTTCCACTGAAAATCCTGTTAGGCTCTACTCTTGTTGCGGGAATGGCCTTTGGTGATGAACTCGAATTTTCTCAATTTTTTCTGGTTTCCTTTGAGGGAAACCGGGCCTCAAAGTTTATCAATTTCTTGTTAAAGAGAAGAACTCTGGCTCTTATACCACTTTATGCAATCAAATAGTAAAAGAACAAAAGAAAAGGGATATGGACTATTTCGAGGAAGTTGTGACCTTCAAGATACCAAAAGATGTTCTAGGTTTTGATAATATTCAAGCATGATATTCTATTCATTAGGGTTATACTTATATAGAAGACGGCTAGGTCATAAGACATAACCATTAGGTCTAGCCGTCGTTACATCATGCAGGAAAATTAACTAGAAAATAAATAAACTAGTGAAAATGCATTCCTTATTAATTAAAACACTCACGAAAAGAAATATGGAGAATTATTCTCCTTATTCACGCCGGCTTGGGGCTCCTTGGTGGCTACGGTATTACCACATCAGCGCTAGGAAATCTGACCGTATCAAAAATAGACAAATATACCAGCACCAAAAAGCTGTCTGATGGATTTTTTCCAAGAATTTATCGACCAATTATTTCATACCATTTAGAACGATCAAAATGGGAAATTTGAAAGGAACCGTACCAGCCACAACAAAACCTCAAGTTCCACCTTCTTGGGATTGGAACTCTAAAAGTTCAGACCCAATGGCCTCATCCAAGCAAATATTTTTTTATCTTTTCTTCTTCTTTCTACATTTAACGCCAAAAGAGCAGACAAAGAAAGAAACAAAAAGATTGGAATTAGATAACATTGAAGACCTCAGTTCATTTTTTTTTTTTTTTCCTTTCGTAAGCAAAAATAGGTGACCCATAAAGGAACTCAGCGAAAACAAGGACAAAAATAAAAAAAAATAAAAAAATAAAAAAATAAAAAACAGAAAAAACAAAAATAAAAAATAAAAAATGAAATCCACAACATGATCAAAATTGGAAAGGAACAAAACAAGATAAAAACCTCCCCAACCTGCTGCATTGCTGACAAAACCGCTGCCTCATCCCACCCACAAGCACGGCCTGAGCCTTGGCATGATACTCACACACCTTATGCCTCCTGTGGTACTGCCTAGCGTCACTCAGATCCGCCGTACACTTCTCAGCCTGACAACACCTCTTTCCACTACCCACCACCCCTTTCTTCTTCTTCTCTTCCTCCACAGTGCTCTCCTCCTTCAATTCCTCATCGGGCTCCTCCTCCGCCTCCTTCTTCACAACCTTCTGCTGCTGCTGAGCCTTTTCCATCTTCTGGTAATTCCCATCAACCTTACCCAGATTCATTGTACCAAAAGAAAAGAAGAATTGTCAAAAGTAAGGAGAGAAGAAGATATTAATCAGTTTCTGGCTTTGTGGGGTGGGACTGATTCACTGAATTATAGTTGGCAAAAAAGGTGACAAAAGCAAAGAGTTAGTGTGTGAGTGAGGGAATTAGGACCACATGGTGATCCTTCTGGGTCTGTTTCTTTTTGTTGTACATGGGGAAGGTGGTGACGAGAGAATGTCCAAAACAAACGCACACAAACTCAAATGCACGCGTACACTCTCTCTCTTTCTGTCTAGGCTTTGTGTGTCAGTTTCTTCTCGTGAGCGATGCCCCTACACCGGTGGAGGGAGGTGGCTGATTGTTGAGTTGGCATGAGAGGATTGGTGGGTTCGTGGTTTGGTTTGACTTTTGGGTTGAGCTGGCCAATGGGAGATCGAAAAGTGTGCAGGTTCATTGGGGTTGATGGTGGTGAGGAAATGGTTTGGGGAGGGTAGTTGTCTGTCATCTCTCAAGTTCCTGTTAATGGGTGAGGTACGATTCCCATTTACAGAATTACAGTTGTGGGCACGACGGTTTTATTGACCCCGTTGACGGCCCACTGAGGATCCGACCCAGATTCATGAGTGGTCCAAATATAACACATGAGTCGTGCTCTTCAAGTCAATGTCGAACTTTATTTGCTTCACCAATCCCATTTAGTTGAGGGTGTATATCCATTTAATGATTTTGGAATTTGATGTTTGAAAGGCGAGGGCAGGTTGTATATACTCCAATTCAATCTTAAAATAATTTCATGAATTTTGGTGTGGTCATATATGTCAATCGAGTTGTATTCTTCTTTATAATAGGAGAAGATTTTGACAACTCATCAATTTTCTTATTTATGAGCTTAATTCACTTGATCAGCCAAGGCTCTCACATCATTTTTATAACAAGGTTCATTTCTCTTAGGTATATTTTATTTATTTTAAGGTTTTTTCGGATCTAGCCTATTGTCTTAAATTTTTTATTTTTTTTTATTTTTAAAAATCATAAATCATAGATGAGTCAAATCCGCCCTGATATCATTTGTAAGACTTAGCCTTATCAAATATTAAATTAAGGCGTAGTAGGAAGGGTGCAAAGCACTGAAAGCAGATGGGGTAGATGATTTGAGAAGGGTCATAAGGTATTATCTTCATTGGTGAAGATCTAATCGCTATCCCGGTAATTCTAATGACAAGAACATACAGCTTAACATGGGTGGTCACCCATTAAAGGGCTTGTACTGAGTTTATTAACTAAAGGGGCAACTCATTTTCAACCGTAACTACCAATTTTGAAAAATAATAATGACTCCTAAAAAGTGTAATCAACCGAAAAATATGCAACCAAAATATAAAAGTAGAAAAGCAATAGATACAAATATTATGGTTACAAAGTGGAAACTCTTCATAACAAAGAGAAAAACTACTCTGGGACAGCTAAACTCAGGAAATTCACTATTAAGAAGAAATAGCTAGTTACAAGATAGTAATACTCACAAGAAAAACCGACTTTCTGAGCTGTAAAGTCTCCAGAATATTTCCTTCACCATGACCTTTTCTTCTTAGGGATATTCTGTGCAGATTCATGCCTTCATTAGTCATTTCCATATTGGAATTAATATTCTGTAATATTCTTTTATAAGTCCTTTGGAAATACGGTGTCCCTGTTATGAAAGTCCATGTTGTGGATGACCCTATTATGGAAGTCCTGAATATGGGAACAAATAATATATGCAGAATATTTTTCAAATCGCAAATCTTTCCTTTTTATTCTTTCTTACTTGGCTATTTCATTTTCTTAAATATAACAATTATGTTTTGACACCAAATTTGCCAAAACCCAATAAACTTCCCCTTTAGCAATTTGGTGACAAAAACCAATTACAACAAAAAGCTCAAGTTAAGAACAATTAACACCCAAAGCCCAACATAAACCAATATGTTTTTGAGTCTAACATGTTCTCTAAAACAAAGAACAAACCATCAAGCAAATAGAGATTTGAGGTATTAACACTTAGATTACCCTGAAGATAAATCATTGAATATATATGGTAATAACACTCAAATTACCATGAAGATGAATCATTGAATATATATCCAATAAACATATTAGCACAACTATGTTAATCAATCACAGCATCAAAGAACAATTTGCCAATATTGAAGTAATTACTCCCCCTACTCCCCCTATCAAAGTAGTAATTACTTCCCCAATCAAAGTAATTCACATCTTCTCATCCTTTTTGTCACGAAATGACAAAGAATACCAAAAGAACAATCAAACACATTGTCCAGTTATGAAAATAAAATTTAGTCCGTTTGGGAATTGAATTTTCTGAAATCAGAATTTAATTCTAATTTACTGTACAAATTTCAAGGTTTGACTTTGTGAGATAAAATTTAAAAAAAATTTAAAAAGTTGAATAAAATATGATTTGTTTTTGAAAAAAGTAGAGAAGAATAGAGCAGAATCCTGATTCAACCCTCTTGACAAACACTTATGCATGAAATGCAACACTATGAACAGTAGGACATATGATATGCAAAATTTAATATTTAAAAAAAAATTACTCAATGTAAGATCCAATAACTAAGAAAACGGACACAGCAAAAACAAGTCAAAGATTATAATGGGAGGTTTAAATTATATATATATATATATATAAAGCCAGAAAAACAGAATGAACCCCAAATCACGCATCACACAGAAACTGAATTTTTTTTGGAGAAAAATGCAGAAAACTAATTTTTCCTAACGTTAGCTTCAAATCACACATGTATTTAAAACGGATAAAATAGTCAAATAGCAAATCACGAATATGCAAACATATAATTGAGAGTCAAGTAATTTATAAGCTAAAAATTTCACTGCAAATAAGAAATTTAAACAATTTACTCAACTCATGCCATGCGTGTCGTGTGTGAAAGCTTTCTCAATAAGGCAACATGTTCACTAATAAGATTTAAAACAACTAAATTTTCTAAGTAAGAGAAAATTATTGTTTGATTATTCAAAAGTCAAACCTTATCTTACTAGGGCCTAGTTACCCTCATCTGATACACTCATTCTAAGTCACAACTCTTTTTCTTTTACTTAATCCGTTAGTGATCGTCTCTTTCTGTAATAATTTAATCACTCACTCTTTCTATAGGGACAAGTGCAAGAACAGTTTAACATCATATTCAGCAGTGGATCTTTTCATTTATCTATATTTTCTGAGATTTTATTTGCTTTTTAATACTTGGTGCTGCAACCTACAAAGAATGCTAGAATTTATAGGCTCTTGGTTCAACTAGCGAGATAGTCAATTTGACCATCTTAGCAAAAAAAAAATATATATTTCTTGATCAGAATTTTCAATGTTAAAAACCAAAGATAAAAGAAAAAATTAGCTTAGGAAAGCTTTGGATAGTGCACAAATTCATCGCATGAGAGGAATAAACTATCTAGCTTTTAGATGCAACAGAGAAACTCAGCAGACAATGCACAAAGACTGAGATGTCAAATAAAGACAAATGAGATATATGAAAAGCTAAACAAAAAGAAAAAACTTGTCTGCATCTCCCCCCCTTTTTTTTAATTATGTTGAAAAATAAACATACTCAAAAGAAAACGACAAGAACATGCTTTTCAGAGAAGAATAAGATACCAAAGCCTAAATCTAGCATGTGCAAAAAAAAAAAAAAAAAAAAAAAAAAAAAAAAAACTGTCCTCATAGAGAGGTTTGATATTACTAGAAAAGTAGCAGCCTGACGTTCTTTTTCTATCATCCTCATGCAATACCTGCTAAAATTCCCTTTAAAGAAATAAGAGAAATATGAGGATAAAAAGAGTTCCAAACAGAGATGCAAAGTACGAGTAGAAATATATGACAATAAAATCAAGATGCAGTGTATAGAACCCGACATGTTGTGCAAATATCTACCTAAATAAATAGATAAATATTTGTACGTTTTACTCGCAAGTGCACAAGATCAAAATGATAGTATAGTAAGCAAATACAAGATTATTTCCACGAGGATTGGTAACTTATGCTTAAAAAGATTTTCTAAATAATTGAGACGAGTGAAAATAAATAAAAATGATAAGGTAGGGCTTCGATATCCACTGCTAATCATACTCAATTAAAATTCACAATGCCAATGCTACAATCATAACTTGATACTTAATGTTTACTAGCCACAAGGGCATGATATCTACTCCTAAAGCCATTGATTTCCCTAAGCCACGAGTTAGATATGGTATCTACTCTAACTTTTTTCTTCCTTGAAGGATTTAGCATGTTTTTTACTAAGTTGTTCTTCAAGAAAGCGTAAATCTATGAAAATTGGTAAACACACTCAGGTTGGAACATGGTATCTATTCTAGTTGTCTTCATGTTGATTAATCCAAGAACCTGTGATGGGATTCTTTCGTTACTCTATTATGCCCAAGACTCGATCATCCAAATTAACATAAATAAAAAATCCAAAACACAAGCCTATTTTAGCCAAACACAAACATGTGAGGAATTCAAGAAACTAGAATTAATCAAATTAATTTCCAATATATGAATTGTAGCAAAGGCACCAATTGGAAACCTTAAAGAGACATGATAAGGGCTTCAATTGAGCCCTAACAAAAGTAACTAACTACAACTAATTTGGATAGAACTCACCCTCATAAGAAAATAATAAAGGAAAAGAATCAACTAGAGAAAACCTCATTCTTGATTAGCCGTTGATTCTTCGCCAAAGCTTGTGTGTCTTCTTTTCAAAGGTTAGAGGCCTATTTATAGGAATTAGAGAAGCTCTAGAAGCCCTAGGATTCCTAGAAAAATTGTAAATAGGTCTCCTTGTCCAAATAAAATAAGTACAAATCTTTTCCTTTTCTGAAATTCCAATCCAAGTAGGAAAAGGATTCCAAATTCGTATAGATTTGCGATCCTTTATTGCGAGGCACTTTTGGCATAGTAAACGTCCGAATTAGTAAAAACTTATTTCTGACATATTTGTTCCATTTTTTATTCTATTTTAAACAATGGAAATTTCATTGAAATCTAAAACTTGAGATGAAAGTTATGATTAAATTAGAGAGACGTGCTCGTTCTGGATTCTTTCCAAAAATAACAAATTTTGACGACTTCTCTTTTCCTAAATTCAAAATTGATTTGGAGTTGAATCTTTCCAAAAGTAAGTTTGACGACTTCATTATAATCTTGGAATTTGATGGATTTTCTTCCAAAACCTCTAAAATACAAGAAAACACACAAACAATCAAAACATCAAACTATAACAAAACTAAGAGCTTAACATATGTAAATTAAGGGGCTTGAATGTGTAACATTCAGCACTTATCACATGCTCTAGGATGAGGAACCATGATCCTAAACATGCCATCTACTCACCTACCTCTAGGTGAGTCCACTCCCCCTCAAGAGGTGAATGGCTCATCCTTCTTTACCCATACCTTTTTAACCCTAGGTACAGGGTTGTGAGAACCATGTCCAATTTGTTCAATCTGCTCAGGACATTCTTTATTATGCTTAATAATCCTTCATAGAGGAGATTATTCCTAGGCTTATGAGGCTTCAACTTGAAACGATCGGATTTGTTATGGCCAGTCTTACCATAGTGACAACAAGTGGGAACAAACCTTTAGGGGTATTGCCGCTGCTGCCGAGGAGCATGATGAATCTTGGAAGGTCTAGTGCCAGATTTTCCTTTCTTTGGCTCTTGCTTCTTGATCCGAGGTTTCTGAGAGCAGATCTGAGGATAGTGTAGTCGATTATGCCCAATGACGCCACAATGGTGGCAAGTAGGGACAAACCTTTGAGAAGGTTGTCTCCTATATGGAGGGACATATTTAGACATTGAAGGCTCTACAACATATTTCTCATTATTCCAAGGTCTATAGGATTCCAATTGACAACAATTTCATTTAATGTGACCAACAATCCCACAATGATGACAAGTAGAAACAAACATAACTTGAGTTTGTTCCCTAAATTATCTTTGGATTTAGGCTTCACACAATTATTCATGCAAGAATTTTTGCCCTTATCCAAACAGGCTATATTGACCTTGACTTCTTCAATTTTCATAGGCTTAACAAATAAAGACTTTATTTCAGAATTAGAAGCACAAGTAGAAGAGGCACCCAAGTAATCAACAATCATACTAGGCTTGTTAGAAATATCTTTTTGAACACAAAGCATTTTTTCAAATTATCACTAGAGAGTCTATTTGAAAGTTCCTTAAAGTCTTTTAATTAATTCTCAAGTGATTTAATATTTTCAATAAGCACGGTATTTTCAAATTTTAAAGATTCAACTAAGGTATGTGATTCAGACAATTTAGTAACCAAAGTCTCTTTTTCATGCTTAACATCTTTAAGCTTTTTAAGGGAAATTTTATAAGAATTCAACAATTTCATGGAGTCCTTACAAAGCTCATCATATGCCATCCGAAGGTCATACTCATCATTAGACTCATCCTCAAATGATTGAAAAGTATTCATCACACAAGGAGTCATCGATCTCACTCAAGAAATTAATCCAAAAATGAGTGAACCTGCTCCAATGCCCATTGAAAAATAATAATGACTCCTAAAAAGTGTAATCAACCGTCAAACATGCAGCCAAAATATAAAAGCAAAAAAGCAATAGATACAAATATTTTGGTTACGAAGTGGAAACTCTTTGTTACAAAGAGTTTCCACTTCGTAACCAAAACATCTATGTCTATTGCTTTTCTGCTTTTATATTTTGGTTGCATGTTTTACGGTTGATTGCACCTTTTAGGAGTCATTATTATTTTTCAATTGGTATCAAAGCGGTTCACTCGTTTTTTGGAATAAATTCCTAAGTGTTATCCTAGACTCCGTCTTTATCATGTCTCTTTTTGACTCTAGAAATTATAAAATAGAAGAAAAATATGATTTCCAAAGAATTTATTCCTTGATTGAGAATTATGCTGAAATTAGAGATTCTAACAATCAACATCTGAACAGACTTAAAGATTTTGAAACTGGAAGAGTGAAATTATTTGAAAAATTAAGTCTTTAGAAGATGCCTTGAAAGAATCTCAAATTCCTCTAGAAAGTTCTTCTAATTTTGATATGAGTATTGATATTGTTAATTCTCCTTCACATGCTGCTTCTGATTCTATAATCATGTTTATTAAGCTTAGCATGTCCAATAATCAAACTCATAAAAATGTAGGGACAAAGGGAAAAATTTTGATGTTCATAATCATAAAAAATTTGAATCTAAAAATTCTAAATCTAGATTCATCCCTACTTGTCATCACTATGGTATTATTGGTCATATTTGACCAAACTATTTTCAGATATGTTCTCAAAAACCTTGGGTTAAAAAGCATGTGGCTAGAAAAGACGAACCAGGATTTGAGAATCAAGTAAGAGCCTTTTAAGTGAACAAGTTCAAATCATTAGTGAAAAATTAGGGACTCTTACTTCTGATAAAAAGATTTCTGCCATGATGAGTAATAAGGAAAATCCTAAAGAAAAGCATGTTTGGGTTAAAAAGGAAGATAATCTATGTTTAGTTGCTCATACTACCTTAAGTGTACTTGATACTTGTCTGTGGTATTTGGATAGTGGCTGCTCTAAACATATGACAGATGATAAGACTCTTCTTAAGAAAATCATGATGGGCAGAGTTGGAAAGATCACTTATGGTGATGGTAGTCAATCCAAGGTCATCAGAAAAGGTCTCATGGAAATTTCAAGATTTCCAGGTTCTCAAGAAGCTCTATATGTGGAAGGACTCAAGGCCAACTTACTTAGCATTTGTCAGTTCTGTGACAATGTCCTAGTGGTGCAATTTTTGAAGAAAGAATGCAATATCTTCGATTGATTGCAATGGCAAGTGGCTAATGGGTGGAGAAAGAACTGCAGATAACTGCTATGTATTGTCTGGTCTTACCTCAGAGCCACAAATCAAATGCAACAAGGCGACAGTGGGTAATTGTGAGCTTTGGCATCAGCGGTTAGGGCACTTGAATTACATGATCTGATCAAGATTGCTAGCAAAGAAGTGATCAAAGACTTGCCCAAGATTACCAAGGTTGAGAAGGGAGTCTGTGGAACATGTCAGCTGGGAAAACAAATTCGAGCAGCTCACAAGAAGACCTCAAGCATTCTTACTTTCAGAAATCTTGAACTTCTTCACATGGATCTCATGGGGCCTACAAGAACTGCTAGCTTGGGGGTGATAAGCAGCGAATGTTGCACATTCAAGCCCCTTAATTTGTATATGTTAATTCCTTAGCATTGTTATTTGTTTGATTTTGTGTTGTTTTATTATTTTCAGGTTTTAAATAAAGATGCAATTAATTCCATTGATTTTGGGCTTAAAGCACACTTTGAGAAGACTTAGAAGATATGGTTAAGCTTAGCCAATCATAATAGAGGACCTATATGATGTGGTTAAGTTTAATCAAATCAAGGAAAAGATTTCAGAATTTCTCTAAGTTGAGTTAAAATCAAATTGGATTCAATTGCATCTTTATTTAAAACTTGAAAACAATAAAACAACACAAAATCAAACAAATAACAATGCTAAGGAATTAACATATGCAAGTTAAGGGTTTTGAATGTGAAACATTCGGCGCTTATCAGGGGGCAGGAAATACATCTTAGTCATTATGGATGACTATTCCCAATATACTTGGGTGCTTCTTCTTTAGGAAAAATTAGATGCATTTGATCAAGCTCAATAGTTGTTCAAGAAAATTCAGATTGAGCAAAACTGCTCCATCATGAGAATCCGCAGTGATCATGGGAGAGAGTTTGAAAATCAAGCTTTGAGGAATTCTGCAATTTCCATGGCATTCAGCAAGAATTTTCCTCATCTATCCCTGCCAGCCATCCGGACAACGTGTCATACCGTCCGGACGCTCATCTGTTAAAGCATCATCCGTCCGGATGACGAGAACTTTCCGTCCAGACGCCCATCAGTGTCTAGAAGCTTCGAACAGTTCAAGGTTGCATCCATCCGGACGTAATGGCAAATCGTCCGGATGCTCTTTAGAGTTCGAGAATATCCCAGTTTTCCAGCGCATCTGTCCGGAAGACGTGGTTATATCGTCCGGACGCCATTCAGTGTTTGACAAGTATTAGGGTTTCTTCCTCAAGACACAGTTATGGGAAGACAGCTGCTACCATTTGGACGATGCCTTCTATAAGGTAAGATGTGCATACCAAGTTCAACCGTCCGGACGTCAGCCTTCATGGTCCAGACGATCAAGCTTCATTTATGGAAATTGCGTGCACCAGTTCAATCGTCCGGACGTCAGCCTTCGAGGTCCGGACGCACGCTCCAAGCCTTATTATGGTAATTACGTGCAGCCGAAGTGCAACCGTCCGGATGCTAGGGCAACACCGTCCGGACTCGGCCTTTATATGGAAGCTTTCAATGCTACTTTGGAAAGGCGGTTGCAGTTCACCGTCCGAACTCTCGGTCAAGCCGTCCGGACACCCTCAGGTATTTTGGTCATAAAATTTTGCTCAAATATCGGATTGGGATGAAATTAGCGTCGTTTGAAAGCTAAGAAAAAGTGCTGTAAATTGAGCATCTGGACGGCCATTACTAGCGTCCAGACGGAAACATCTTATGTCCGGATGGCCCTACAGAAAATTCCAGAATTACTTTTTAGACAAGAAAAACTTGGCCCGTCCGTACAGCCAAGGCTCCCGTCCGGACGTGCGTGCCACAGACTCTGTTTTTGACTCAAATTAGGCCTTCCAAAGCCTATAAATAAGGGGTTCTAGGCATGCATTCAACACAGAATTCGATGGTGAATTCTCTACAGCTTAGAGAGGGTGTTTAGGGAGATATTGAAGATCTGCTAGCTCTCTAGCTTTGCCAGTGTGTGATTTGATGAGCTGTGAAGTCTATCTTAGGGGTTGGCCCTAAGGTAAAAGATTCCATTGAAGACCCCTTCAGGTAGGAGACTTGGTTGGGAGGCGTTTGTGTTGGGTTACACGTTAGAGAGCAAGATACGACCACTGCATCAGGGGTATGTGAGTGTTACTATCTTGTATCTAGTCTTGTCTTCTGAATAGTGGATATCCTGGGTTTGGCTGCCCCGGAGTGGTTTTTCTCTTAATTGAGTTTCTACTTCGTCAACAAAATATTTGTCTCCTTTAATTTCTGCATTTAATATTTTGTTGCACACTGTTTACACGCACTTGTATGAATTAGAAGTCCAAATATTTTTTCAGGTTACACGTTAGAGTTAAAGGTATAACTGCTGCATAGGATTATGTGAGTACGAGTGTCTTGTAACTAGCTTTGTTTTTGGATAGTGGATTTCCTGGGTTTGGCTGCCCCAGAGTGGTTTTTTCTCTTCATAGAGATTCCACTTCATAACAAATATCTTGTCTTATTTAAATTCCGCATTTAAGATATTTGTTTGCACACAAACACACACATGGTTTGTTTTAGAAGTCAATAAATATTTTCAATTAGTATCAGAGCTTGGTACACTCTGGTTAAGATTCATTTCTTAAGTGTGATCTTTTATTGACTTCTTCTTTTTAATGGAAAAATCTTGTGATATGAGTGATAATAATACTACATCTTCTTCACATGCTGTACTTGCTCATAGAACTATGTTTGTTAAGCCTGGCATGTCTACTCATTATTCTTCTAGTAGGAATATAGATAAAAAGTACAAATCTATCCCTACTTGTCAATATTGTGGTATTATTGGCCATACTTGTCCTAACTGCTTTCAAATACGCTCTCAGAAACCATGGGATAAAAAACATGTTCTTAAGGGAAATGAGTGATGAGTCACAAATATAGTATATTTGGACCCCTTAATTTGTATTTGTTAAACCCTTAATTTGGTTATTTTCTAATATTTTTGGTTGGTTTTAGTGCTTTAACATTTTGCAGGTCATTGAGAGAAAATAGTGGTTTCTATGTAAAATTTGCAAAGTTTCTCTCCGGAACAAGCAAAGCCTGTCACACACGTTCTCTTAGAGTGAATTCATGCAAAACTGGGCAGCAACATAAGTTGACGTGGAGAATTATCATGCATAAAGAGCAGACCTGGCAGCACTAGGACGTGTGGAAAATCCTGCCCATGCTGACTTGGAGCTTTCTATTTCTTTCCAAAGACCAGCAAATACGTGAAGACAAATTCTTTCCAAGCTAGACTCAATTCTTCCTAAAACTAGTAGCAGCTGGCAGCACACGTAATTATCTCCAGATTTAATTGACAGCGCATGCACCTTCGAAAATCACAGCTGAGGCAGAAATAAAGGCACGTCTTTCCTTCCATATTCGGGCAGCACAGAAAATACAAGATTTTTCTCCAGTTTGACAGCAGAGGAACGCACGATTTCTTTCCATTATGGGCAGCAACCAATTAAGACACACGTCTTCTCAAGGCGCCGATAATTCTGGGTGCTGCAGTATTCGAGTTAGTCAAGATACTTGCCAGCAAAGAAGACAAGAAGGATTAACGTGCGGCGCAAGTGTTGGAGAGAATATTTTTCGACCCAAAAATAAAAAGATGCAAGTCGATTGAATGGGAGACACGCATTATTTCCTTTTGGAGAAGCAGCACCGAAACCTAGGGAAAGGCTATATATATGTGTCGTATGCCTTTGTGTGTGTGGTGGGGTGGTAGAGGCGTGAGCCTCTCTTGTACATAGGCTGCATAGCAACTTCCATTTTCTTGCAACATTTTCTTTTGTAAGTCTTTTATTGTTATTGTTATTTTATTTTAATAAAATTTAGCATTTTGTTTTTAGTTATGAGAGGTTAATTCTTCGACTAAGGTTGAAGATGAAACCTCGCCATTGATTACATTTACGTTCTTGTTATTTTATTTATATAATCCCAAATTTTTTTTACCACTAAATTGTTCAAGTCCAAATTCAATTATTTGATTTATGTCTTTTGATTGAATGTTCATTTATTAAAATTGGATATTCATTGTGTTTCAACCGATGGATACATAGAATGATTTGATTGAAAGAGGATATCCATTGTGATTTGTTTGTCAAAACGGATACATTGGATGATTTAATTTCAATTGGGTATTCGTTGTGATTTATTTAATGGTTGGATTCATTGAATGATTTAATATGCATTTTCTTTGGGACTTTGAACAATCAATAAGGCATAATTGTTTATCGGGTGTATGAATAAAATACAAGAATGTGTTGTTTGATATGGCAAGGTGGATTCTAAAACATTAGTATTTTTTTTATTTGTTTTTATTTAGTTTTTACTTTAGTTTATTATTCTGCTTTATAAAAAAAATCTCAAAAACTCGGCACTAGGTTAAAATAGAATTAGTTTAAATAGAAATTAATTTTTACTACACAATTCCCTGCGGATGCGATCTCGCACTTGCACACACACTATATTGCAAACTATTCGTGCGCTTGCGAGTATTAAAATTTGCACATCAAGTTTTTGGCCTTACATTTTGCTAGTCCCTTAGCAATACAAAATAAAAAAATAAAATCAAAGCAATAAACATAAATCTGCTTTCGTGGGAGAGACGATTGCATTTAGCGTATGCAACAAGCCTTTTAAACCCCTAGGACTCCCTAGAGGACGAGTGAAGTCTCGTGAGGGTTTGCCAGAAATGATACCCACAAACATTGAAACACTTTGTTGTCAATAAGAAAGAATTTTTACACAAACCATGGTTCATACGTCATTAGCATGCTTAAAAAGACAAACACCATCATCAATATCAACAAGGGGTCCAACATCAAATTACTCATAAATGGACAATTAAAACATCACCTGTTCTCAAAAGTGTAGAGTGAAATTAACATACAATCATGAGGTTTCATTTTTATCTCAAGATAGGTACCTCAAAAATCATTGGAATTCCTATCAAATGAAACAACCAAGGCAAGATATTATTTTATTTTATTTATAGTTTTTTTTTTTTTTTTTTTTTGTAGGCTGTACAATGCTCGACTCCCTTAAGCTTTCTAATTGACCCATGTAACGAGTGTTGGGCCGGTGACTCCCAAACCAGATGGTTTTAGGGCACTAGATGTAGAAACATCCCTAAGGGCTTAATTACTCAAGTAAAAAAGGCTACGAAGCCAAATTAGCCATACAATTAATCCAAATTGAAAATTCTCACCTTTTGACGCAAACACTCAATGCTTAGTGAAGCAAGAGGCCCGGTTACTCAGTGAAAAACTCAAAATGATCTTATTCTTTTTTTTTCTTTTTTTTTTCTTTTTTTTTTTTATGTAAATATATCTTTCAAGTCAAGGTTATTTATCAATAGGTCATCCAACAATTCTCAAAATACAAAATGGTTAAGCATAAATTCATACCCCACGGATTGCATGCTAATGTGCTCGTGATAATTCAACTCAAACAAGTGAAGTTTTATTAGCCCAAAAATAAGTCAAAAGACATAGATTCCTAATGATATGATGAAATGTTCAACACTTTAAGCAAGCCAATGAAATGAAAACCAAAGCTACGGTTTAACTCAAACTTGAAAACAATAATTTTTTTTTTAAAAATTTTAAGAATAAAACGACAACTAAAAACAAACAAACAAACAGACAAGGTGTTTTTCCATACCCCTAAACTTGAATTACACATTGTCCTCAATGTGTA
Source organism: Alnus glutinosa (assembly GCF_958979055.1). Lineage (NCBI taxonomy): Eukaryota > Viridiplantae > Streptophyta > Magnoliopsida > Fagales > Betulaceae > Alnus > Alnus glutinosa. The sequence continues at coordinate 12,366,964 of NC_084893.1, forward strand.
GTGTAAAAATACGTTACCCGAAGGGAAGGAATATTCGAGGTGTGGATAAAAGGTCAGGGACTCCCCCAAACTTAAACACCAAACACCTGTCAACAAAACTAACAACAACATTTTCTCATAGAAACACACATCAAAAGGTTAATTGCTGTCAGAAACAAAAACAAAATAACAAGAAAATCAAATGAAAAATGAAACAAATCAAATGTACAGAAAGTAAAAGGGAAAAGAAAATTTATGACGCCTTCCCCATCACGTGGATGTCCAACCAATCCCTTCCACCGTTTCTTCTTTAAAATTTGATACCCCTCTGGAAGAATGTGTCGCCTTCTTAGGTGGCCAACTTGCGTGCTTCGAAGGATCTTCGTAGGACGATGGTTCCTAGATTTTTGTTCTTGTATGCATCGATCCTTGAAGCTTTCAGGATAAGATGGCATTTGGAGACATTGAAGAACAAGAACTGAAACTTGGGGCTCATGAAATGTCTCAAGAGGGATTGTGATGAAGGAATGAGCTTCAGTACTCATTTCCTTGTCAATGGACATATTTGGATCTGGCAGTGGCATTGTGTGCTCTAGGTGCTCCTCTTTTTCTTCCTCTTCATTGCCATCCACAATTTCCTCACTCTCAAATGTTGCGGAGGCTTGGACATGCTCATGATGAAGATTGCTAGAATCATCCTCATCAATCATGTAGTGCCCTTCAACCATCAGCTAACTCTGGAGCTCTTCTTCCTCTATTCTAGTGACTTCAGCAGCCAGATATTCGAGCTGTCCTTCTATCCGGGCAATCGCCTGAGTGTTTTCCATAGTAGCATTCTTCACTTCACTAATAGCCTGACCTGTGAGCTGTATGAAGACTTTGAGAGTGTCTTCCAAAGTTGATTGTGAAAATGAAGCTGGATTATTATGGGATGAAGGATGGGAAGATTGGTCATCGAACTGCGGATATTCAGAATGATGCATTTCCTGAAATTGGGGAGCATAATTTCCCATGGCTTGAGCTTGCCACAAGAAATTAGAATGGTTGCTCCAGTCCGGGTTGTAAAAATTGGAATTTGAATCAAACCCCGGGCTGGAGAAGTTTGTGTTCATTTGCTTATATGGAAAATTATAGAATTGTCCCCAAGATGGACAATTACTTGCACAATGATGAGGATCAGAGCAACATGAACATGGTCCATATGGGTGATAATTCATGTTTTACAATCACTTGTTAGCATGCAATTATCCTACCAAAAATATGAACCCTTTTTTTTATTTTTCTTTTTTTTTTAAAGAAAATGCAAGTGGGGTATACAGAATTCTCCAGGAGCCCAGGTTCGTTCCCAGGAAAGTGAGGAGGGTCACACCGGACACACTTAAATCCCAAGACTTTCCTAGCCAGAACTTGCCTAGACACTTAGATAGCGCCGTAGGACCACACTTGCAACTTTTTTTTTTTTTTGCTAAAAGAAAATGCAAGTGGGGTAGACAGAATTCTCCACGAGCCTAGGTTCGTTCCCAGGAAAGTGAGGGGGTCACACCGGACACACTTAAATCCCATGACTTTCCTAGCCTGAACTTGCCAAAACACTTAGATAGCGTCGTAGACCACACTAGCAATTTTTTTTTTTTACAAGTTAAAATAACCAAAAATAAAAATTAACACAGAAGCACAAACAAATACACTAAAAATTAAAAACTCACAAAATGGACCAAATATAATTTTTTTTTTTGGCTATGTTTCAGCTATTGATCCGCTGCAAGTGGTGCCCTTTGCGTTGGTGTGCTTGAGCACAATTTTCTGGATTATCTCACCAAAGCTGCAAAACACTAACAGAAACTCCCTTTTTTGTTTTTCTCTTTTTCTTTTTTTGTTTTTCTTTTTGGTTAGACAATAAAGCAGAAAAAAATAAAAATAAAAAGAAACAAAAATTGGAAGAAGAAAAATAAAACAAAAATCTACCTAAACTAGTAGAAAAATAAAATCAATTCAAACAAAAATCAATTTTCACAAATAAACAATCCCCGGCAACGGCGCCAAAAACTTGATGTGCAAATTTTAATACTCGCAAGCGCACGAGTATATGTAGCATAGTGCATGCGCAAGTACAAGATCGTATCCACGGGGAAGTGTGTGTAAACAAACGAAAATCAATTTCTATTTAAATTAATCTTATTTTAACCTAGACCCAAAGATGTAGAATTTTTTTTGTAAAAAAAATAATAAACGAAATTAAAATAAACAAGAACAATTTATAAAACAAACACTAAGGTATCGGAATTCACCAAACCAAATCAAACACCCTGCTCTTGTCATAATATTCATAAATTCAATATTTATTTATATTCAAATTCTATATCAATCTCTTTAGATTGATGATTTTTTATATATATATATATATATTTGTGTAATTCAATCGATGGATACATCGATTAATTTCTTTAAAATTGGGGTATCTATTGTGATTTCCAGATACAATAGATGATTTCAATTAAAAAAAGGGATAATCGTTGTGATTTGTGAGTTAGTTATTCAAATATTTTCATGTTTTGAATTTGAATATCGAGCCTATTAAATTGAATTTTGAAGAGCGTTCGGACGATTTGCCATTACGTCTAGATAGATGCAAACTCGAATTGTTCTAAGCTTCTAGACACTGATGGGAGTCCGGACGGAAAGTTCTCGTCATCTGGACGGATGATGCTTTAGACAGATGAGCATCTGGACGGTATGACACGCCATCCGGACGACTGGCACTTTGGACAGATGGGCGTTCGGACGATATGACATGTAGTCCGGATGGCTGACAGGGAACCGAATTTTCTGACTTGTAAAATGTGCAGAATCTTCTGGAAGCACTTCTAAATAGCGGAATCCCTGTTAAAAAGCATCTTTACAAAAAATATGGCCAATTACAAACTAAAAGTGTTCATTTCAAGTCATGTGACTGAACACAAGTTCCTAGAAGATGTCCATGAAGATTCCATGCAATTTCCAAGTCAGAACAGCCGGTTCCTGTGAAACTGTCCGGACAGGCCTTTGAAGGTGTCCAGACGCCCCGCAGTGTCTAGAAGCTTTAGCTTTGAAGAACGTCCGGACGTCAGGGCAACACCGTCCGGACGCTAGGTCAACCTATTCCGAATCCGAGTAGAATTTCGATTTCATATTCAGACACGGATCGGGAAACAGCAACCGTCCGAGCGCTTTTAGGTTTAGGAAAGAATTCTGCATACATCTTAGTGTTTTTATCATAGCTCTCTACTCGAGTATCGGATTGAGACAAAATTGGTGTTATTAGAAAGCTAAGAAAAAAATCTTAAAACTTAAACATCCAGACGGCAAATAAAAATGTCTGGACGGCCTACTATCCAGACGGAAAGAGAATAGAATCCGGACGGCGGCCAGAAATTCGAGAAATTTCGGAATTCCTTTTCAGACACGGAAACAGTTGACCGTTCGGACGCGCTTTGCTTGCAGTCCGGACGCTGCCCAAAGGACTCTGATTTTAAGTAGAATTAGGTTTTCTGAAGCCTATAAATAGAGGCCACTAGGCATGTGTTTTGTACAGAATTCGGTATGGAATTCTCTTAGCTTTGAGAGAGTGTTTAGGGAGAATTGAAGATCCGCTAGCTCTCAAGCTGTTGCCGGTGTGTGCTCCTTGTTTGTTTGACGTCTATCTTAGGGGTCGGCCCTAGGGTAAAGGATTCCATCAAAGACCCCTTGAAATAGAAGACTTGGTTGGAAAGCGTTCACAATGGGCTTCGTGTTATAGTTACAGGTATGACTACTACAATGGGTTTTGTGAGTAAGAGTGCTCTGTAACTTGCTTTGTCTTTGGATAGTGGATTTCCTGGGTTTGGCTGCCCCGGAGTGGTTTTTCTCTTCTCAGTGTTTTCACTTCATCAACAGATATCTTGTCTTCATTAAATTCCGCATTTAAGATATTTTATTGCACACAAACACACACTTGGTTATTTTGAAGTCAATATTTATTTTCAAGAACCACAAAGTTAAAAGTAAAAACAAAAAGCGTACCTAAGAAATAAAGAGAAAACATAAGAAATGTTTGGATCATGATGACTCTACTATTAAAAATTGCTATTGAGAGAAAGACGGAAGAATTTTAAGTAAGACATATCTATTTTAAGCTTAGCAAGCAAAGAGATGTTCCTACAACTTTTTGGGCTTGGATTATACTTTATTTTATAGGGCTGGTACCCCTCTGCTGAGCCAGAATATGGTTATAGACACAGGAGTAACGTTACTTGGTTTGATTGTAAACCATGTAATTGTGACCAAACGCTAGGGCGCCTCGTATTCGACTCACTCAATTCCACTTCCTTTTCCATGGTACCTTGTGATTGCCTGTATTCACCTCGATTGCAACAATAGTCAGTGTCACTACGAGGTGAAATACTTGGACGACTCCTTTACGAAGGGCTCTCTTACACTCAAGATGCTCACGTTTGGAAGCACCACTATTCTGAATATGTTTACTGGGTGCGAGCACTTGAACCATTTAATGGTGTCTCGAATTAACGGCTTGATAGGCCTTGGAGGTGGGACATTGTAATACCCGGGAAAGTACTACGCTTAGGATGATAATAAATAAAAATATGTGCATATGCATGCATAAATATAAGGCCTAATAATTATTATTCCTAGTTTAAATAGAGTTGTATTTATATACAAGTAGAGAAATCGGATTAGTAAAGAAATTACTAACCAAAGTTTGTTAGGTTGTAATTGGCTTCATTCTGGTTGGAGAAAATCACTTGTTTGTAAAGGTGCTTTATAATAGGGATTCAACTATTCAGAAGTGTTTCAGAAAATCTGCACTGTGTACAAGTCAGAAGAATCAGTTCCCTGTCAGCTATCCGAACGACCGTGCCATGCCAACCGGACGCCCATCTGTCCACTGTTCCATCCGTCCGGACTACGTGCCATACTGTCCGGACGCCCGACAAACCAAGCATCATCCGTCTGGACGACGTGTATTTCCGTCCGGACCCTTCACTGTATCGAGAAGATTTTGTTCCAGCTTGCATCCGTCAGAATGACTCAGCAGCTCGTCCAGACGCCCTTCAGTATTCGATCAAGCTTCCGATTCTTTCCAAAATTATATATGGGAAGATTGCTGCAACCGTCCGGACTACGTGGATTTCCTTCCGGACGCGCTTCTCCTTAAGGCAAGAATCGCAATTCAAATTCAACCGTCCAGACGTCTATCAGCATGGTCCAGACGCGCATTCAACAGATATGGAAATTGCGGATTCGACTTCAACAGACCGGACGCCTGCCTTTCATGGTCCGGACGCACACACAGTAAATATGGAAATTGCGTGTTGAAGATTAACCGTCTGGACGACCATCCCCATGGTCCGGATGCGCGAAGCCTTATATGTAAATTACTTGCAGCGGACGTGCGACCGTCCAGACGATAGTGTCTCACCGTCCGGACGAGGCTCTCAAACAGGAAAGATTTTTAGCAAAAATCTCAGAAATTCTAGTTGCACAGTTGTTCGTTCGGACGGCCCATGTCCACCGTCTGGACGTCGCTCATATATTTTACAGCAGTCACCTATTTGAACCTTATCCTATAAATAGAGGCCCCTGGGCATTGAGAACTGCAAGAATTCGGTATTGAATTCCATCAGAGCTTAGAGAGTTATTTCTGAGATTATCGGAGCTGACTTGTCTCTCAAGCCATTGCAAGTGTGCTGTTGCTGTGCTACAACTGAAGTCTATCTTAGGGGTCGGCCCTAAGGTAAAGGATTCCATTGAAGACCCTTTCAGGTAGGAGACCTGGTTGGGAAGCGTTCGTGTTGGGTTACACGTTAGAGAGCAAGGTACGACCACTGCATCAGAGGTATGTGAGTGTTACTGCTTTGTATCTAGCTTTGTCTTCTGAATAGTGGATATCCTGGGTTTGGCTGCCCCAGAGTGGTTTTTCTCATCTTGAGTTTCCACTTTGTTAACAAAAATCCTTGTGTCATTTATTTTCCGCATTGTTATTTTTGTTGACACTTTGTGCACACACTTGCTATTTATTTTTTAGAAGTCAATTTCCGTTTTTCAATTGGTATTAGAGCTTGGTACACTCTGGTTAGATTCATTTCTTGAGTGTTATTTTTGACTTCTATCGTGTCTAAATTGAGTGTGGATAAAGTTACTTCTATTTCTCATGATATGTCTGTTCATAGAACCATGTTCATTGTGGGGATAAAGGGGCAAATCTGTCTATACCTACATGTCACCATTGTGGTGTTACTGGTCATATTCGCCTAAATTTTTTCCAGATTAGGTCTCAAAAACCTTGGAACAAAACTCTTATCCCTAGAAAAGATGAACCAGGATTTGAAGAACAAGTTAAAATGTTAAGTGATCAAATTAAACTCATTAGTGAGAAGTTAGCATACCTCACCCCTAATGAGCAAAGATCAGTTATGGTAAATAATCATAAGAAAGCTTCCAAACAAGTATGGTTTAAAAAGGAAGATAATCTGTGTTTAGTTTCTCATACTGCACTAAAAATTCTTGATACTTGCTTGTGGTATTTGGATAGTGGCTGTTCTAAACACATGACAGGTGACAAGACCTTACTAAAAGAAGTTCAGATGCGCAAAGGTGGACGGATCACCTATGGAGATGGGAGCCAATCCAAAGTCATTGGAAAAGGAATCATCGACATTCCATGCCCAGGAACATCTCAGGAAGCTTTGTATGTAGAGGGGCTCAAGGCAAATCTCCTCAGCATCAGCCAATTTTGTGACAATGATTTGGTGGTGCAATTCTCCAAGAAGGAATGTAACATATTTGACAATAGTGGCAAATGGCTTATGGGGGGTGAAAGAACTGATAACAACTGCTGTGGTCTTCCTGGTCTCACTACAGATCTTCAGATCTTCTGTAATAAAGCAACCATAGATGACAGTGAGCTGTGGCATCGGAGGTTAGGGCATCTAAATTTCTCTGATATGCTAAAAATTGCAGGCAAAGACATTGTTAAAGATCTGTCCAAAATGGAGAGGACTGGGAAATGAATCTGTGGTTCTTGCCAATTGGGGAAACAAACTCGAGCAGCCCATAAGAAGACCTCAGGTATTCAAAGTTCCAGAAATTTAGAATTGCTGCACATGGATCTCATGGGTCCCACTAGAACTGCTAGTCTAGGTGGGAAAAGATATATTCTGGTTATTGTGGATGATTTCTCTCGATATACTTGGGCTATTCCTCTTCGGTAAAAATCTGATGCTTTTGATGTAGCTTAGCATTTATTCAAGAAGATTCAGGTTGAGCAAAACTGCCAGATTATGAGAATCCGCAGTGATCATGGAAGAGAGTTCAAAAATTCAAGTTCGAAGAATTCTGTCTCTCTTATGGAATCAAGCAGGAATTTTCTTCTTCTATTACTCTTCAGCAAAATGGAGTTATTGAAAGAAAGAACAGGGTTATTCAAGAGGTGGCTCGTGTGATGATCCACTCAAGGAATCTTGCTCAACTCTTCTAGGGAGAAGCAGTAAACACTGCATGCCATATTATCAACAGAGTCTACCTGAGGCCTGAAACAACCAAGACTCCCTATGAAATTTGGCTAGGTAAAAAACCCACGGTAAACTACTTCAAAACTTTTCGAAGTAATTGCTATATCCTTTGTGACAGGGAGAATCTTAGGAAATTTGATTCCAAGAGTGACGAAGGTATATTCTTGGGGTACTCCATAAACAGTCGTGCCTACAGGGTCTTCAATAAAAGGATAGAGACTGTGATGGAATCTATAAACGTGGTTATTGATGATGAAGAAGTTGAGAGACCAAGCAGCAAAGAAGAAAATCAGCTCGATTAAATTGATCCAGCTCCAACTGATATTATTATGTCTTCCCCGAACATGTCTCCAGATGAATCTCCTTCTTCTCCCACTTCGGATACCACTCCCACTACTTCCGAAGATGAGGATACTCCTGCTAATCCTCCTAAGCAATCATGGGTGAAGCACAATCATCCTCCTCAGCAGCTTCTTGGGACCATAGATGAAGGGCGTAGGCTAAGAAGTAGAGTCATTCAGCCTACCAGTGAAATAGCTAATCAAGTCTCCTACAGCTGCTACCTTGCTTAGACAGAACCCAAGAAAGTTGATGAAGCCCTTCAGGATGAAGGCTGGGTGTATGCAATGCATGATGAGCTCCATCAATTCACCATAAATGATGTCTGGACCTTGGTTCCCCGTCCTGCCGAACAAAATATCATTGGTACCAAGTGGATTTTCAAGAATAAAACAGACGAGCATGGTATTGTAATTCAAAATAAAGCCCGTCTTGTTGCACAAGGATATACTCAGATAGAGGGAGTAGACTTTGATGAAACCTTTGCCCCAGTTGCCAGGTTAGAATCCATCAGAATTCTTCTTTCTATTGCTTGTCATCTTGGTTTCAAACTATATCAGATGGAAGTAAAAAGTGCATTTCTAAACGGTGTTCTTTCTATTGCTTGTCATCTTGGTTAGAACAACCGAAGGGTTTTCAAGATCCTTATTATCCCTATCATGTGTACATGCTGAAGAAGGCATTATATGGGTTTAAGCAAGCTCCTCGGGCATGGTATGAGCGTCTCACCACTTAACTTAGGGCTAAGGGGTTTACAAGGGGACAGGCTGATCGAACCTTGTTTATCAGAAAACAAGGTACTCACAAACTCATTGCTCAAATTTATGTTGATGACATCAGTTTTGGAGCTAACTTAGACTCTCTTGCCCATGAGTTCTTTGAAGAAATGAAGCAGGAATTTGAGATGAGCATGATTGGTGAGCTGAACTACTTCCTTGGCCTTCAAGTCAAGCAAACTGCTAAAGGCATCTTCATCTCTCAGTCCAAGTATGCTAAGGATCTGGTCAAACGTTTTGGTTTGGATGGAAAGAGTCGTGATTAGCAGTGTCAAGATTAGCAGTGATCTTGCAGGAAAATCTGTTGATCCATCCCTTATAGAAGTATGATAGGGAGTCTTCTGTATCTTACAGCTAGCCGACCAGACATTGCCTTCAGTGTGGGAGTTTGTTCTCGCTTTCAAGCAAATCCGAAGGAATCTTGTCTCACTGTAGTTAAGCGTATCATCAGGTATGTCAATGACACCCTTCTCTATGGCATTTGGTATTCTAGAGAAACAAATCTTGTTGTTACTGGATACTCTGATGCAGATTGGGCTGGAAATGCTGATGATAGAAAGAGCACTTCAGGAGGATGTTTCTATGTGGGGAACAATCTTGTAGCATGGATGAGCAAGAAACAAGCCTCTATATCTCTCTCTACTGTTGAGGCTGAGTATATTGCTGTGGGTAGCTGTTGCACCCAATTACTGTTGATGAAGACACTGCTAGGTGACTATGGATTCTCTCAAGATACTATTGTTATCAACTATGATAATACTAGTGCTATCAATATCTCCAAGAATCCTGTTCAGCACTCTCGGACCAAGCACATCGACATCAGACATCACTTCTTACATGATCTTGTGGAATCCGAGGTAGTTTCTCTCTCGTTCATCCCCACTGAAAACCAATTGGCTGACTTTCTTACCAAACCTCTAGATGGTAGCAGGTTTGAGTCCCTTTGAAAAGCCATTGGTGTTTGTGCCATGTCCTAGACATGCGCTTCTATGCTAGGATTTTTGTCTTATCCTTTGATTGCATGATGTTGTTTTTGTAAAAAAATAAAAAATAAAAAATAAAATAATAATAATAATAATAATTTTGGGAGTTTTGTAGGAGGTTGGTCCCTTCTAAGGTATGTCAGCTATCTCATGTATTTTACTTGGGTTATTAGTTCATTATGCATTGATGAATTATTCTTACATATGGTTGATGAAAATCGAAATTGACTTCTAAAAGTAAAGTGGGTGCACAAGTGTTAACAAAAATTAAGCACAGCGGAAAATAAAAGACACATAGATTTTTGTTGACGAAGTGGAAACTCAATCAAGAGAAAAACCACTCCGGGGCAGCCAAACCTAGGAATTCCACTATTCAGAAGACAAAGCTAGATACAAGATAGTAACACTCACATTAACCCGATACAGTGGTCGTACCTTGCTCTTTGACGTGTAACCCAACACGAATGCTTCCCAACCAGGTCTCCTACCTGAAGGGGTCTTCAATGGAATCCTTTACGTTAGAGCCGACCTCTAAAATAGACTTCAGATGTAGCGCAGCGCACTTGTAACGGCTTCAGAGGGATCTTGAACTTCTTTGAGTTCTTGTGGAATTCAATACCGAATTCTTCCAGTTCTCAATGCCCAGGGGCCTCTATTTATAGGCTGAGGTGCAGAATGGGTGACTGCTGTAATATGTACGGACGCCGTCCGGACGATGAACCTGAGCCGTCCGGACGGACAACCGTGTGACAGGATTTTCCAAAAATTTTGCTGAAAATCTTTCCTGTTTAAGATCCGGGTCTGGATGGTGAGACACTGACGGCTGGACGGTTGCACGTCCGCTGCAAGTAATTTCCATATAAGACTTAGCGCATCCGGACCAAGGGGTATAAACGTCCGGACGGCAATTCTTCAACACGCAATTTCCATATCTGCTATGCGTGCGTCCGGACCATGAGAGACAGACGTCCGGACGGTTGAAGTCGAATTGGTAATTTCCTTAACTGATGAGCGCGCGTCCGGACCAATGCTGACTTACGTTCGAACGGTGATATTTGAATTGCGATTCTTGCCTTATGTATGAGTGTGTCTGGACGGGAAACCACATTGCCCGGACGGTATATCAATCTTCCCATATTCTGAACTTGGAAAGAATCTGAAGCTGATCGATCACTGATGGACGTCCGGATGGGCTGCTGAGAGGTCCGGACAGATGCAAGCTGGAACAAAAGCTTCTCGATACAGTGGAGGGTCCGGATGGAAAGATACGTCATTCGGACGGATGATGCTGGTCTGTCTGGCGTCCGGACGGATTAAGCAGTGGACAGATAGGCATCCGGACAGGATAACATGTCGTCCGGATGGCTGACAGGGAGTCTGAAATCTTCTATCTTTTTTGCAGTGCAGAGTCTTCTGAAAATGCTCTGACAAGTGGAATCCCTGTTTACAGCATCTTTACACATAAGTGATTTTGTCCTAACACAGAATGAGGCCAAAATACTAACAAACTCCCCCTTTGGCCATTCTGGGACAAAAATCACTTAACTGGTTTTGGAAATACATTCCCGGTCCAAAAATAAAAATTACTCCCCCTTTTTGTCACAAAGGGACAAAGGGTAAAACAGAGTAGTAAAAAGCAACTGTATTAGAAATTACTCCCCCTAACGGTCTCAGAAGGACCCGGGAAACAGAGTAATATAAGTTTAAGTGTTTAACAAAATAACAGAAAATAACAAAAAGTCTCAAAATAACACAAAAAGAGACAATAAAATAGAGGGAAATAAAATCAAACATCCTCTGGCATGTGTACAATCCGAGCTGCATCTCCTCATCATCACTGCTTCCAGGGTGATGGACCCGAAGGCACTCCTGATGGTCCAAATGGGTCTGCTCCACCCGCTTGTTGATAGACCGCAGCTCTAGCTGCAAGGAGGAGATGGACTGCTGCATGGTGGTCATTCCTCCCTGAATGGCGGCTAAGGCCTCCATGATCTGAGAATAATTTGCCTCTAGCTCAAATGGCGGGATGGTATGAGAGGATGAAGCCACGTCTGGAAAAGCAACATGCATAGCAGCAGGCATGTCATCATCAGAATCATCTCGTCGCAGCTGCGCATTCGACTTCATCAATGTCTGTTTGCTGAGGTGCTGCTGGATCTTCATCCTAGGCTCTCTGTTAGTATTTTGGCCTCATTCTGTGTTTGGACAAAATCACTTAAGTGTAAAGATGCTGTAAACAGGGATTCCACTATTCAGAGTCTGCAAGTCAGAAGAAATTCAAGTTCCCTGTCAGCCGTCCGGACGATCGAGCCATCCCGTCCGGACGCCCATCTGTCCACTGTTCCATCCGTCCGGACGACATGTCATCCCGTCCGGAATCTAAACAGACCAGCATCATCCGTCCGGATGAGGGGTTCATTCCGTCCGGACCCCATACTTTATCGAGAAGTTTCTGTGCCAGCTTGCATCCGTTCGGACGTTTCAGCAGCATGTCCGGACGCCTCCCAGTACTCGATCAGTTTCTGATTTCTTTCCAAGTTCCAAGAAAGGGGATCAATCAACCGTCCGGACGATGTGGTATCCCATCCAGACGAGCGTCTCCGTAAGGCAAGAATCGCAATTCAAATATGACCGTTCGAACGTCTGACAGCTGTGGTCCGGATGCGCGTGCATCAAAGAAGGAAATTCCCTATTCGACTTCAACCGTCCGGACGACTGCCTATCATGGTCCGGACGCGCGCATTACTGATATGGAAATTGCGTGTTGAAGAATAGTTGTCCGGACGCTCATCCCCTATGGTCCGGACGCTCGAGAGCCTTATAAGGAAATTACTTGTAGCGGACGTGCGACCTTCCGGACGATGTCCTTAAACAGGAAAGATTTCTCAGCGGAAATTTTGGAAAATCTGTTCGCACAATTGTCCGTCCGGACGGCCCATGTCCACCGTCCGGACAGTGCCCAGGTATATTTTGCTTGACGCTCATTTGAGCCCCCAGCCTATAAATAGAGGCCCCTGGGCATTGAGAACTGTAAGAATTTGGTGTGAATTCCATTAGAGTTCAGAGAAGTTATCAATCCCTCTGAAGCCGTTTTACAAGTGTGTTATGCTGTAAACCGAAGCCTATCTTAGAGGTCAGCTCTAAGGTAAGGAGTTCCATTGAAGACCCTTCAGGTAGGTGAGCCTGGTTGGGAAGCATTCGTGTTGGGTTACACATCAGAGATCAAGGTACGACCACTGCATCGGTACATGTGAGTGTTACTGTCTTGTATCTAACTATGTCTTTTGAATAGTGGAATTCCTGGGTTTGGCTGCCCCAGAGTGGTTTTTCTCTTAACTGAGTTTGGACTTCATCAACAAAAATCTGTTTGTCAATTTACTTTCCGCTGTGCTTTAATTTTTGTTGACACTTATGCACACACTTTATTTTTAGAAGTCATTTCATTTTTTCAATTGGTATTAGAGCTTGGTACACTCTGAGAAGATTAATTTCTTGAGTGTTATTTATTTGACTTCTATATTTTGATATGTCTCAAACTCTTAATTCTGTTCCTACCTTTGATGGTACAAACTATGGCTATTGGAAGGCATGTATGCGTTTCTTTTTGAAATCTATTGACTATTGGGGTATTGTTGAAACTGGTTGGACTAAACCAGAGGATGCAACACCTGAACTTGTCCCTCAAAAGAACGCTCGTCTTTGAAATGATAAAGCCCTCCATGCTCTATGCCAAGCACTTTCTCCATCTGAATTCGCTAAAATTTCAAATTGCGAATCAGCCAAAGCAGCATGGCAAATTTTGGAAACAACATATGAAAGCACAAAACTTGTAAAATTTGCCAAACTTCAAATGTTGATTTCAAAATTTGAAGAGATTAAGTTGTTAGAGGAAGAGACATTTGAAGAGTTTTACTCCAAAATAAGTGACCTGAGGAACTCCATGGTGAGTCTTGGGAAACCTATCTCGGATGTAAAACTCATCCGAAAAATTCTCAGATCTTTGCCCGAGCGTTTCAGGATCAAGGTAACGACTATCGAGGAAAGCAAGGATCTTGAAGAGATGAAGATTGAAGAGCTGGTGGGATCTCTTCAAACATATGAGCTGTCTCTGCCCCCGGTGAAGAAATTGAAGACCATTTCCCTAAAGGCTTTTAAGAAGAAGGTAGAAGCCTCCTCTGAAGATGACTCTGAGGATGAAGACAAAGTTGTGGCTATGTTAGCCAAAAATTTCAGAAAACTGATGAAAGATGATCGGTTCAAGAAGAAGTTTTCTGATAAAATGAAGAAACCTCTCAGAGAAGCTGAACTAGAGGAAGAGGAGAAGAGAGATCCCAGAGGACCCCCGATGTTTTGAATGCTCAGGCTTTGGGCATATCTGGGCGGATTGTGGAAATCTCAAATAGGGCAAGGGGAAGGCATACAATGTGACTCTCAATGATGAGTCAGAAGAAGATGCTCCAGAGTCTGACAAATTCCTGGCCTTTGTAGCCCCATATATTGAAGAAGAAGACTCATATTACTCGGAGCATAGTGACAATGAGGTAGAGCTCAAGGAAGCTTACAAAACACTCTACAAAGAGTTTGAGAAGTTGAAGGAAGGTCGAAAGCAGCACCTGAATGATTTGAACCATTTGCAGACCGAGAAAAGTTCATTGTTGCTCAAAGTACAAGAGCTCGAGCAGAAGCTACTAGAGACACATCTTCAGCTAGAGAGAGTCACTGATGAGAAGTTGACTCGTATGCTGTCCATCCAGAAGAGCCCTAATGACAAGACTGGTCTCGGGTATGTGGCCTCCTCTTCTGATATTCCTTCTTCCTCAAAGACTGTATTTGTGAAACCTACAGTCCCAGATCTTCCTCCCGCTGTTGAAGATTAACAGATGGAAAAGGTCAATGATGATGTTCCAGGCACTCAGCAGCCTCATTCCATCAGAAGACCTCGTATTTGCCATCACTGCGGTCTCAGTGGGCATGTTCGGCCTCAGTGCTCCCTCTTGAACGCTCAAAAGGCCAAAGCCAAGAAAGAAGCGCCCAGACAAGCTCAATATGGCGCTAGACCTGCGGCTCAGCATCAGACTCCTTGGCATTAGGCATCCTATCAAGTACCATGGGGACAAGTATCAAGGCATCAGTATCTAGCCCCTTGGTCTCATACTCCTCAGCATCAGCGGCCTCAACAGCGGTTTGTACCAACCAATTATAGAGGCACTTACAAGAGCAAACCCAAGCATTTGAGAAGGCCTCAAGAGCAATACTCCCGTGAGCCTCCTGTCTAGATGCAAAACATGTTGGAGTTGATGATGTAGTCTTGCCAAAAACCACCCACTGGAAGACAGACTTGGTCTGAGAAGGGCAGTTACCCCAGGAAGGGGAACCGACGCACCTAGTAGGTTCGAGTGTTCATGCCTAGGATTTGGTTCCTAATCCTAAGGCATCAGATTTGATTGCTTGCACTTTTTATGATATATTTATGTGCTTGTTATGCAATCTAGGAACTAGCTTGTTGTGCCCCTTGTTTCTCTTGAGAGAACTTTCCAGGTATCTATTGGGGAAGACAGAAAAAGTAGGTCGAGCGAATGTTTTTCTGTACTGGCATCTTTGAGCAGTTACAGGTGTGATCTTACCTTTGCATATGATGTCATTTCCATATTGCATGTTTTGTTTATTTTTTTAATAATAAAAAAAGGGTATTTTGGGGAGAATTTGCAGGACTTTTTCTTCTTGGCTTATTAGATATTGTATGTATCTTTACCTGATATCTCAATTCTGTGAGCATTAATTTACTTTGCTTAGATACAATTGAGAGTATATGATTATTTTGGCCAAGTTAGTTTTCCTGGTGGTGCAAAAGTAGGATAGCTCCTTTCCTTATGCGATGAAAAAGTGCACTATCCGAGACTCCCTAAAGGTATATAATTCCTTCTCTGACTATTTGCTTCTAGAAATTCTGAATAAGAGAAGAGGTTTGTGATAAGATGGTCAAATTGACCACAGGCTAGTTGAACCTAGCATCTATAAATTTTGGCATTTCCTCTAGCTTGCAGCACCATAAGAATTGAGCAGTTATTCGTATGAATTTTGTGCTTTAAAATTGTCTATTCACTGCTTCTGTACTATATTTGCAATATACCTTGCCCTCTATGAGCAAGTAAAAATTTTATCTAGTCCTTTATGGTACAAGTAAAACAATTCGGTGCTGTATCTCAGGGGGAGTGTATCAGATGAGGATGGCTAGGCCCTAGTAAGAGTAAGGTTTGACTTTTGGCTAATCTGTCACGGATTCTCTTTCTTCTTTAGGAAATCCGGTTGCTCTTGTCATGATTTTTTTAAACAACCTTGTGGGTTCAGTCTTCACACACACACACGCATTGCATGAGTTGAGTTGCCTATTTGATTTTTCTATTTTCAGGAAAACTATTTGTGCTAAATGAAATCTCAATTCTCATTTATATCTCTGTTTAGTTTCAGAGATGCTCTCTGATTGTGTTATCAGTTAATTATACATGCGTGTTCTAACACTGACTTGAGGAAATTTGATCTTTGTAAATTTTCCTCATCTTTTCTGGTGTTTCAGTGTGGAGCATCCGGACGGTCTACATTGACGTCTGGTTGTAGACCGTCCGGACGGACTGGTGGTCCAGACGGCTCTCCCTTGGAGTCCGGACGGAGATGGAGCCCACATGTCCGGACAGGACTTGACAGAGTCCAGACGGGCGCTGTCATCATCGTCTGAACGGTCTCTTTATATCGTCCGAACGCGTGCGACCAGTCTGCTCCTTTCTGAGGCAGCGAGCGTCTGGACGTCTTCAACCCACTGTCCGGACGGGGACCCCACAGAGGCTATAAAAACCCCTGCTAGCCGCATTCTCACTCAACCCCACAAAATCTCACTTTTGGCTAGTTGTGAGTTCCCTCTTTTTGTGAGTTTTTGGCTTTTTGCATTTTTCTCATATTCCAGGTATTGTGTTTCAGCCCTTATCTCTTCAGTTTTTTTTTAAAAACTGTTAGAATGTTATTTATTTTTGGAATATGAGATGCATATATCTGCCATGTTGAAATTTCTTGGACTTAGTTGTGATATTATTGTATTTATTTCTTTTACAAGTCCTTTTTACTACTGTTATTCTGCCAAATTTTTGTTATCCTAACAAGAATATTTTTTTTGGAATACTTTTCTTTGGGAAATTCTTGTTTGATCTTTTGCAGAATCATGTCTTTCGGCAGTCCACCCCGCAGGGTCCGTCAGAGGCTTGTGGAAGATAGGGCTGCAATTCAGGCTAAAATTATGGACCGCTCCGTCATTGCTGAGCGGAACGTTCTTCGAGCTGATATCATGGTGCTACTGCTGGACAACATACTTGACATCATCCAGACGTACAATTGGGGATATCTCTGCAGCTGTGCTTGTCAGGTATACACCAGATTAGTCAAGCTGTTCTACGCCAATCTAGAGGTGGTTCAGAATGATGATCGTGGAGTGGTGCTTCATTCCTCAGTCGCAGGCCATCTCATCACTGTTGATCCTCAGGTCATCAGCCACATTATCCGAGTCCCAGTGCTCAAGATCTCGGCCAGCCCGTACAATGAGGTGGTGCATCCACCATCCTTGGATGATCTCAGGGAATTCTTCCGTGCTGTTCCCCATGGTGAGGAGCGCTCTACTGCGATTCGGATTGGTGCCTTGTCATCCACCCACCGCATGTTGGCCAAGATCATTCAGCAGAACATCTGGCCTATTGCCCGGCGTAGTGATCTGATCCTGAAACGGGCCCAGCTTGTCTATGTGATCCACCTCCGCTTGCCTTTCTGCCTGTGCAAGCACATTTTGGGGGTTATGATAAAGGCCCGTGATGAGAGCACTGCTGGTCTTCCATTTGGTTGCCTCCTCACTCAGATTATTCTTCAATCGGGCATCAATGTCAATGGTGAACCAAAGATGAAAATCCAGCAGCCCATTAGCAAGCAGACATTGCTTAAGTCTAATGCCCAGCTGCGGAGAGATGACTCCGATGATGAGGAGCCTCCACCTGCTGCTATGCCAGTCGGCTTTCCAGATATGGCTTCATCCTCACATACTGTGCCGCCTTCTGAGTTAGAGGTCAATTATGCTCAGATTATGGAGGCTCTTGCTGCACTTCAGGGAGGGATGAGCAATTGCGGGTGTCTATGTCCTCCATGCAGCAGTCTATGAGTTCCATGCAGTTAGTTGTGCACTCCATCGACAGGAGCGTGGAGCAGAACCAGCTGGACCTTCAGGAGTGCCTGAAGTATCATCATCCTAGCAGCAGTGATGATGAGGATATTGCAGATGGGATTTTACCCATGCATGAGGATGTTTGATTCCCTCTTATGTTTGTAGTTTTTTTTATTGTTGTCTTTTGTTATGTTGAGACAATTTCTGCTTTGTTAAAACTTTTTGGATATATATTACTCTATTTCCCGGGTCCTTCTGAGACCGTTAGGGGGAGTAATTTATATGACAGTTAGTTTTTATTACTCTGTTTTACCCTTTGTCCCTTTGAGACAAAAAGGGGGAGTAATTTTTATTTTCGACTGGGAATGTATTTCCAAACGGGGCAAGTGATTTTTGTCCCAGAATGGCCAAATGGGGAGTTTGTTAGTATTTTAGCCTCATTCTGTGTTTGGACAAAATCACTTAAGTGTAAAGATGCTGTAAACAGGGATTCCACTATTCAGAGTCTGCAAGTCAGAAGAAATTCAAGTTCCCTGTCAGCCGTCCGGACAATCGAGCCATCCCGTCCGGACACTTATCTGTCCACTGTTCCATCCGTCCGGACGATGTGTCATTCCGTCCGGACGCTAGACAGACCAGCATCATCCGTCCGGACGAAGTGTTCATTCCGTCCGGACCCTATACTGTATCGAGAAGTTTCTGTGCCAGCTTGCATCCGTCCGGATGTTTCATCAGCATGTCCGGACGCCTCCCAGTACTCGATCAGTTTCTGATTTCTTTCCAAGTTCCAAGAACGGGAAGATCAATCAACTGTCCGGACGATGTGGTATCCCGTCCGGACGTGCGTCTCCGTAAGGCAAGAATCGCAATTCAAATATGACCGTTCGGACGTTTGACAGCTGTGGTCCGGACGCGCGTGCATCAAAGAAGGAAATTGCCGATTCTACTTCAACCGTCCGGACGACTGCCTATCATGGTCCGGACGCGCGCATTACTGATATGGAAATTGCGTGTTGAAGAATAGTCGTCCGGACGCTCATCCCCCTTGGTCCGGACGCTCGAGAGCCTTATAAGGAAATTACTTGCAGCGGACGTGCTACCATTCGGACGATGTGCCATCCCGTCCGGACGATGTCCTTAAACATGAAAGATTTCTCTGCGGAAATTTCAGAAAATCTGTTCGCACAGTTGTCCATTTGGACGGCCCATGTCCACCGTCCGGACGGTGCCCAGGTTTATTTTGCTTGATGCTCATTTGAGCCCCCAGCCTATAAATAGACCCCTGGGCACTGAGAACTGTAAGAATTCGGTGTGAATTCCATTAGAGCTCAGAGAAGTTATCAATCCCTCTGAAGCCGTTTTACAAGTGTGTTGTGCTGTAAACCAAAGCCTATCTTAGAGGTAGGCTCTAAGG
Organism: Alnus glutinosa; assembly: GCF_958979055.1. Taxonomy (NCBI): domain Eukaryota; kingdom Viridiplantae; phylum Streptophyta; class Magnoliopsida; order Fagales; family Betulaceae; genus Alnus; species Alnus glutinosa. The sequence continues at coordinate 12,386,196 of NC_084893.1, forward strand.
TAAGGAGTTCCATTGAAGACCCCTTCTGGTAGGTGAATCTGGTTGGGAAGCATTCGTGTTGGGTTACACATCAGAGATCAAGGTACGACTACTGCATCGGTACATGTGAGTGTTACTGTCTTGTATCTAGCTATGTCTTCAGAATAGTGGAATTCCTGGGTTTGGTTGCCCCGAAGTGGTTTTTCTCTTAACTGAGTTTCGACTTCGTCAACAAAAATCTGTGTGTCAATTTACTTTCCACTGTGCTTAATTTTTGTTGACACTTATGCACATACTTTATTTTTATAAGTCATTTCAATTTTTCACTCTCCATTAACATTGATACCCGACTGAAGGATGATCTGAGTGATTAGGTAGCCAAAAGGGAGACCGGTATTGCTCTCATCATGAGCCTCGAGCATGACTCCCAAAATCTGCTTGCAAAGACAGAAAGGCAAGCGAAGATGAACAGCATAAACATATTGGGCCCTCTTCAGTATCAGATCACTGCGCCTGGCAACTGGCCAGAGATTGTGCTGAACAATTTTGGCCAGCATACGATGAGCAGGAGCAAGTGTACCAATCCTGATGTTAGTATGACGCCCCTCACCCTGTGGAACGGCATGGAAGAACTCTCAGAGATCATCCGTAGAGGGAGGAAGCACCACCTCATTGTAAGGACTGGCACGCAGATCAAGGACTGGTACCCTGATGAACTGACTGATGATCTGGGGATCTACAATGATTATGTGTCCGTCAACAGTGGACTGCAGTACCATCCCACGCTCATCATACTGAGCCACCTCAAGGTTGGCATAGAAGAGCCTGACTAGCCTGGTGAGGATGATGCAGGCACATGTGTAGAGATACCCCCAATTGTAGGTCTGGATAGTCTCATAAATGCTATCCAATGGAGGCACCATGATGTCAGCACGGACCATGTTCCGCTCAGCGAGGACATTGCGGTCCATGATTTTGGCTTGGAATGCACTATGCTCTTCCTCTGTCCTCTGGCGGACCCTGCGCTGGGAGCTGATAGCAAACATGATTCTGCAAAAGAACCAACAAGAATTTTTGCCAAAAAATAATCCACAAAAAAAATATTCTTGTCAGGGTAACAAAAATTTGGCAAAATAACAGCAGTAAAAAGGACTTTTGTAAAAATAAAGACAAAGAATATCACAATTTAAGTCCAAAGAATGGCAGATATATGCATCCCAAAAACATTCTTCTAACAGTTGCAAAATAAACTGAAAGAAATAAGACAAGAAAAAAATACTTGGAATGTGAGAGGAATATGTGAAAAGACACCCAAAAGCTCATGAAAAACACTTACTCACACTCACCCAAAAGTCAGATTTGTGGGGTATGGGAGAGAGAACGTCGAGCAGGGGGGTTTTATAGCCTCTGTGGGGTACCCGTCCGGACGGTGTTTTGATGACGTCCGGACGCGCGCTGCCTCGGAAAGGAGCAAAACGGTTACGTGCGTCCGGACGAATTAAATTACCCGTCTGCCCGAAGGTGACAGCTCACGTCTGGATGTGGAACAGATCCTGTCCGGACGATAAAACGCCATCCATTCGGACTCCAAAAAGGGCACCGTCCGAACTGCTGAACTCCACCCGTCCGTACGCCAAGAGAGACCGTCTGGACGCTCCACACTGAAACCCCAAAAAAAAACTAAGGAAAATTTGACAGAGATCAAATTTTCTCAAGTCAGTGTCAGAACATGCATGTATAATCAACTGATAACACAATCAGAGAGCATCTCAAAACTAAACATAGATATAAAAGAGAGTTGAGATATCAATTAGCACAAATATTTTTCCTGGTCGTAGAAAATTCAAATAGACAACTCAACTCACTCAATGCATGTGTGTGTGTGAAGACTCTTTTCCCACAAGGTATGACTTTCGATGACATGACATAGAGCAACTAGATTTTCTAGACAGGAGAGAAAATCAGTGACAGATTAGCCAAAAGTCAAACCTTATAACTTGCTAGGGCCTAGCTACCCTCATCTGATACACTCCCCCTGAGATGCAGCACCTAAGTGATTTACTTGTACCATGAAGGACAACGTAAATGTTTTACTTGCACGTAGAGGGCAAGGCATAAAGCAAATGTAGCACATAAGCAGTGAATATATACTTTAAAGCATAGAATTCATACGATTAACTGCTTGTTTCTTATGGTGCTGCAAACTGTAGGGAATGTCAGAGTTTATAGGTGCTTGGTTCAACTAGCATGTGGTCAATTTGGTCATCTTATCAAAAACTTCTTCTCTTATCCAGAATTTCTAGGAACAAAAAGGTCAGAGAAGGAAAGATGTACCTTTAGGGATGCCCGGGATAGTGCACTTTTTCATCGCGTGAGGATAGAAGCTATCCTACTTTTGCCAAAAATAGGAAAAACACTTGGCCAATATAGTCATAAACTCTCAATTATATCTAAACAGAGTAGACTAATGCTTACAGAATTGAGATATCAGGCAACAATACATGCAATATCTAATAAGCCAAGAGAAGAAATATCCTGCAAACTCTCCCCATATATATATATTATTATTATTATTTAAAGAAAAGAAAACAAACAAAACATGCAATATGGAAATGACATCATATGCAAAGGCAAGATCAAACCTGTGGATACTCGATGATGCCAATACAGAAAAATAGTCGTTCGACCTGCTTTTTCTGCTAGTTCCTATATTGCTTATAAAGATGTATCAAGTTAAGATAAGCAATCAAACCTGATACCATAGGATTAGGAACCAAATCCTAGGCATAAACACCCGAATCTGCTAGGTGCGTCGATTCCCCCTCATGGGGTGGTTGCTGGCAGGACTGCATCATCCACTCCATCATGTTCTGTATCCAGATAGGAGGCTCACTGAAGTATTGCTCTTCTTTCATCTTCTATGGCCTTTTAAACTGCTTGGGTTTGCTCTTGGAGGTGCCACTGTGATTGGCTGGTACAAACCGCTGCTGAGGCCGCTGAGGCCGCTGATGCTGAGGAGCATGAGACCAAGGGGCTTGCTACTGATGCCTTGGTGCTTGTCCCCATGGTGCTTGGTAAGACGTCTGATGTCATGGAGTATGATGTTGGACTACAGGTCTAGTGCCATAATGAGCTTGTCTGGGCACTTCTTTCTTTGCTTTGGCCTTTTGTGCTTTCAGGAGGGAGCACTGAGGGTGAACATGCCCACTGAGACCGCAGTGATGGCAAATGGGAGGTCTTCTGATGGAATGAGGCTCCTGAATGCCTGGAACATCATCATTGACCTTTTCCTTCTTTTTATCTTCAACAGTGGGAGGAGGCTCTGGGACTGTAGGTTTCACAAACACAGTCTTTGATGAAGAAGGAACATCAGAAGAGGGAGCTACATACCCGAGGCCAGTCTTGTTATTTGGGCTCTTCTGGATAGACAGCATATGAGTCAGCTTCTCATCAGTGACTCTCTTTAGCTGGAGCTGTGTCTCTAGTAGCTTTTCCTCGAGCTCTTGTACTTTGAGCAGCAATGAACTCTTCTCGGTTTGCAAACTATTCAGATCATTAAGGTGCTGTTTTCGGCCTTCCCTCAGTTTCTCATACTCTATGTAGAGTGTCTTGTAGGCCTCTTTGAGCTCTTCCTTATTATCGCTATGCTCCGAGTAATACGAGTCTTCTTCTTCAACACGTGGGGCTACAAAGGCCAGAAAATTTCTAGACTCTGGAGCTTCTTCTTCTGACTCATCACTAAGAGTCACATCGTATGCTTTCCCCTTGCCCTTTTTAAGATTCCCGCAATCGGCCTTGATATGCCCAAAGCCTGAGCATTCAAAACATCGGGGTCCTCTGGGATCTTTCTTATCTTCTTCCTCAGGTTCAGCTTCTCTAGGAGATTTCTTTATTCTTTCAGAAAACTTCTTCTTGAACCGATCTTCTTTCATCAGTCTTCTGAAATTTTTGGCTAAAATAGCCACAACCTTTTCTTCATCCTCAGAGTCATCTTCAGATGATGCTTCTACCTTCTTCTTGGAAGCCTTTAGAGCAATGGTCTTCAACTTCTTGACCGGGGGCAGAGACAGCTCATATGTTTGAAGTGATCCCACCAGCTCTTCAATCTTCATCTCCTCAAGATCCTTGCTTTCTCAATAGTGGTCACCATGATTCTGAAACGCTCAGGCAAAGATCTTAGAATCTTTCGGATGAGTTTTACATCTGAGATATGTTTCCCAAGACTCACCATGGAGTTCCTCAAGTCACTCATCTTGGAGTAAAACTCTCCAAAGGTCTTTTCTTCCAACATCTTAATTTCTTCAAATCTTGAAATCAACATTTGAAGTTTGGCAGATTTAACAAGTTTCGTGCCTTCATATGTTGTTTCCAAGATTTTCCATGCTTCTTTGGCTGATTCGCAGTTTGAAATTTTGGCGAATTCAGAAGGAGAAAGTGCATGGCATAGAGCATGGAGGGCTATATCATTGGAAAGTCGGGCGTTTTTCATAGGGACTATCTCGAGGGTTGTATCCTCTGGTTTAGTCCAACCAGTTTCAACAATACTCCAACAATCAATAGATTTTAAAAAGAACCGCATCCGAGCTTTCCAATAGCCATAGTTCGTACCATCGAAGGTAGGAACATAATTAAGAGTTTGAGACATAGTAGCAAATAGAAGTCAAAAATAAATGACACTCAAGAATTTAATCTTCTCAGAGTGTACCATGCTCTGATACCAATTGAAAATTGAAATTGACTTCTAAAAGTAAAGTGGGTGCACAAGTGTCAACAAAAATTAAGCACAGCGGAAAATAAAAGACACACAGATTTTTGTTGACGAAGTGGAAACTCATTCAAGAGAAAAACCACTTCGTGGCAGCCAAACCCAGGAATTCCACTATTCAGAAGACAAAGCTAGATACAAGATAGTAACACTCACATTAACCCGATACAGTGGTCGTACCTTTCTCTCTAACATGTAACCCAACACGAATGCTTCCTAACCAGGTCTCCTACCTAAAGGGGTCTTCAATGGAATCCTTTACCTTAGAGCCGACCTCGAAGATAGACTTCAAATGTAGCGCAGCACACTTGTAACGGCTTCAGAGGGATCTTGAACTTCTCTGAGCTCTTGTGGAATTCAATACAAAATTTTGGCAGTTCTCAATGCTAGGGGCCTCTATTTATAGGCTGAGGTGCAGAATGGACAACTGTTGTAATATGTAGGGACGCCGTCCGGACGGACAACTGTGCGACAAGATTTTCTGAAAATTTTGTTGAAAATTTTTCCTGTTTAAGATCCGCGTCCTGACGGTGAGACACTGATGTCCGGATGGTCGCACGTCCGCTGCAAGTAATTTCCATATAAGGCTTAACGCGTCCGGACCAAGGGGATGAACTTCCGGACGACAATTCTTCAACATGCAATTTCCATGTCTGTTATGCGTACGTCCGGACCATGAGAGGCAGACGTCCGGACGGTTGAAGTCAAATCGGCAATTTCTTTAACTGATGAGCGCACGTCCGGACCAATGCTGACTTACGTCCGGACGGTGATATTTGAATTACAATTCTTGCCTTATGTATGAGTGCATCCGGACGGGAAACCACATCATCCGGACGCTGTATCAATCTTCCCATATTCTGAACTTGGAAAGAATCTGAAGCTGATCGATCACTGATGGACGTCCGGACAGAATGCTGAGAGGTCCGGACGGATGCAAGCTGGAACAGAAGCTTCTCGATACAGTGGAGGGTCCGAACGGAATGATACGTCGTCCGGATGGATGATGCTGGTCTGTATGGCGTGCGAACGGGATGACACGTCGTCCGGACGGATTAAGCGGTGGACAGATGGTCGTTCGGACGGGATTACACGTCGTCCGGATGACTGACAGGGAGTTTGAAATCTTCTATCTTTTTCGCAGTGCAGAGTCTTCTGAAAATGCTCTGACAAGTGGAATCCCTATTTACAGCATCTTTACACATAAGTGATTTTGTCCAAACACAGAATGAGGCCAAAATACTAACAGTTGAGAACATAAGTCTGACATATGCAAAGTTTTCCTGCTCACCTGTAATGATTGATAGCAACTATCCTTATGAGAAGAAAATGTGCACTATCAAAGACTCCCCTAAAGGTACATCTTTCCTTCTCTGACTTTGTGTTTCTAGAATTTTTGGATAAGAGAAAAGGTCTTTGATAAGATGGACAAATTGACCACATGCTAGTTGAACCTAGTAACTAAAAACTCTGGAATTCTCTCTAGGTTGCAGCACCATAAGAATCAAGCAGGTAATCATATGAATTATGTGCTTTAATTGTGTGTTCACTGCTTATGTTATATGCCTTGCCCTTTACGTTCAAGTAAAACATTTACTTTGTCCTTCATGGTACAAGTAAAACATTTAGGTGCTGCATCTTAGGGAGAGTGTATCAGATGAGGGTGACTAGGCCCTAGTAAGTTATAAGGTTTGACTTATGACTTATCTGTCTCTGATTTTCTCTCTTGTCTAGGAAATCTGGTTGCTAGTTGTCAAAATATTGAAAGTCATACCTTATGGGTAAAGTCTCCACACACCCACACATTGCATGAGATGAAAACGCTATTCTCATTACTCTGTATGCAGGGGAATCTTTGCCTATCTTATCCTTGTCTATCAACTATATGTTTTATAATTTTGACATGCTTTGTGACAATTTTCTCAAGACAGGGATACATGCGTGTGCTATTATACTTGTGAAGGACCGAACCATGCTGCTCTTCTTTCTGCAGTTCAGCTTTATGTTTTCTTATTCCGTCCTTTCTTTTTGTTTGTAACAACTTTTGGACTTATATTACTCTGTTTACCCTGGTCATCCTAAGATCGTTAAGGGGAGTAATCTTTATTGCAGTCGGTTTTTATTACTCTATTTTCCCTTTGTCCCTTTGTGAAAAAAAAGGGGAGTAATTCTTATTTTTGGACCGGGAATGTATTTCAAAGCCGGTCAAGTGATTTTTGTCCCAAAATGGCCAAAGGAGGAGTTTGTTAGGTTGTAATTGACTTCATTCTGGTTGGACAAAATCACTTGTTTGTAAAGGTGCTTTATAACAGGGATTTCACTATTTAGAAGTGTTTCAAAAAATCTGCACTGTGTACAAGTCAGAAGAATTAGTTCCCTGTCAGACGTTCGGACGACCGTGCCATCCCGTCCGGACGACGTGCCATACCGTGTGGACGCCAGATAGACCAAGCATCATCTGTTCGGACGACGTGTATTTCCATCCGGACCCTTCACTGTATTGAGAAGCTTCTATTCCAGCTTACATCCATCCGGTCGACTCAGCAGCTCGTCCGGACGCCCTTCAGTATTCGATCAAGCTTCCGATTCTTTCCAAAATTATATATGGGAAGATTGCTGCAACCGTCCGGACGACGTTGATTTTCGTCCAGACGCCCTTCTCCTTAAGGCAAGAATCGCAATTCAATTTCAACCATCTGCACGTCTGTCAGCATGGTCTGGACGCACGTTCAACAGATATGGAAATTGCGGATTCGACTTCAACCGTCCGGACGCCTGCCTTTCATGGTACGGACGCGCGTGCAGTAAATATGGAAATTGCATGTTGAAGATTAACAGTCTGGATGGCCATCCCCCATGGTCCGGACACGCGAAGCCTTATATGGAAATTACTTGCAGCGGACGTGCAACCATCCAGACGACAGTATCTCAATGTCCGGACGAGGCTCTCAAACAAGAAAGATTTTCAGCGAAAATCTCAAAAATTCTGGTCGCACAGTTGTTTGTCTGGACAGCTCATGTCCACCGTTCAGACGGCGCTCATATATTTTACAGCAGTCGCCCATTTGAACCTCAGCCTATAAATAGAGGCCCCTGGGCATTGAGAATTGCAACAATTCAATATTGAATTCCATCAAAGCTTAGAGAGTTATTTGTGAGATTATCGGAGTTGACTTATCTCTCAAGCCATTGCAAGTGTGATGTTCCTGTGCTACAACTGAATTCTAGCTTAGGGGTCGACCCTAAGGTAAGGGATTCCATTGAAGACCCCTTCAGGTAGGAGACCTAGTTGGGAAGCGTTCGTGTTGGGTTACACGTTAGAGAGCAAGGTACGACCATTGCTTCAGCGGTATGTGAGTGTTACTGCTTTGTATCTAGCTTTGTCTTCTGAATAGTGGATATCCTGGATTTGGCTACCCCGGAGTGGTTTTTCTCATCTTGAGTTTTCACTTCGTTAACAAAAATCCTTATGTCATTTATTTTCCGCATTGTTATTTTTTTGACACTTTGTGCACACACTTGCTATTTATTTTTTAGAAGTCAATTTCCGTTTTTCAAAGTCGATCCAGCAACTCTATAGTCGATTGAGCGACTTTGGAAGAGAAATCGATCGATCGGATATTAGATCGATCGAGCAACTTAAAATTTGCGGGTAAATAGGATCGATCAAGCGACTTTATGGTCGATCAAGCAATTCTAGGTTGAAGTTGATCGAGCTACTTAATTATCCAGTGTAGTGCAGTTTACATGTAAGCTGCAATTGGCGACTTTCTACCTTTGATTCTTGAACGCACACCATGTTTTCAGTTCTATACGATCATATCCCCACTAGTGAGTCTAGTTAGCCCAATTTAGTTCAATACCAACTAGATTTTCATAGATATCTAGTAATTATTACCCAAAGATATGAAAATCCTATTCTAGAAGATATGGGAGATTTGGTTACTATTTTCTCTAGTTGAGGTGTCTTAAATCCGGCCATTGAAACCGCCAGTTGCTGGCTTGATCTCAGCCATTCAAGATTATTATATATAGCATGCATGGGTCATCAAATCATCACTAAAAATCATCAAGCTCTCTCCCCATATCTCTCACATAAGCCTCCCCTTTTCCTCACTGTTTTGATGCAGAAACTTCAATAGGAAAAAGCTCTCTCATTTTCCTACGAAACCAACACTTAGAGATCAGATATGAAGCCTCAAACCACCTCTCATTTCTCAACAAAACACTAGAAAAAAACCTCCCCTATTTTGAACCAAAAACAGCAAACTTCAAACTAAGTTTTGAAGTGTTCTATCTCAAACCAGCTCTTTCTTTCTTCACTGGACCTTCAGTACGAATTTCAATAGGTAAATTTTCATTTTTGCCTTTCTGGAATTCAACACTTACTCCTTTGAAATTATAGTTTGTTCCTCTTTTCGTAATGAGAAGGATTCAATTATATATATATATGATAGTAATCTTGTTTTAATATCGTTGAACAGAGGAGCTCTCACAGCCATTTTTTGGAGCTTCTACCTGGAAATGGATGTGTTTAATAATGATTAAGAATGTTTAATAATTAAGTTAAAATCAGTCTTTGTCCTAAAAGTGAAGAATAAATGTGTTTTGGAGAAAAAGGAGAGTATGTGCGTTGTCGGTTGAGTGTGAAAAGTGTGCTGGAATTTCCTGGATAAAGTGAGTGTATTTTGAATGTAAATCAAGTGAGTGTGTGCTCGAATGAAATGTGTGTATACGTGCATGACATGGAAGAAAAGAAAGAAGTGAATTTGTGTGTGAATATGCGGCTGAAATAAGTGTGTATTGTGAACTTGAAGTACGTGTTGAGATTTTAGTATGTATGGTAGGAACGTGTGTATGTGTGAGTGACTTTGTAGAAATAGGTGTCAAACGGGTATATGTGTAGACTTGTGTGTTGAACAAAAAGGTGCAAGATTATGTGTGTGCTTAATTAAGTGATACTAGTATTCTTGATTAAATGTCCACTATGTGCTACAAATATATATATATATATAGGTCTAAGCAAGTATTTTTAAGGAAATATAATTTTGGGAAGAGAGAATAATTCTAGTAGCAATAATATGTTAATATCGATAATTGGTGTAAAAGAAAACTAAATAAAATGAGTAAGGCCGTATTTATTTTATCTATAGCCATTATAATGGAAGAACAACCTCTAATAAATAGGTGAAGAAGTAGTAATGAACATTCTCATAATGCCTTTCACTAATTTAGTATTACTACATGATTGTAATTATGCAGTTGTAGAGGAAAATCTTTGGAACAGAAATAGTAAGTATCTCTATACTTAATGAGGACGAAGTTGGTTGATTTTTCCTATAATATTATGATTAGTGCTTTATTTACTTGTTTGCACATGTGGTTTTGCATATTTTATTATTTTAATAATCTGTCTAATAACAAGCTGTTGGATCGAGATCCACAGTATGTACATGAGGCTTCAGTAGAGTTCCAAGGTTCTCAGTGAATGAGGAAGTACTTGGAAAGAGAATAATAAATACAAAAACTGGTGTACCAAGGTCATCAGGGAAACCAAGGTTTCCAGGAGCCAAGGCTCCCAAAGAATATAATTAAAAGTTAAAGTGAGGAAGCAAAGGCTTCAAATAAAATGTTAACCGTGCCAAGGCCAACAAAGGAGTGGAAAAAAGGAAATACCTAGAACTCTGCATTTAAAATTGTCTTTACTTTATGGTTATGTTTATATTCAATCTATGTCTATGTTTCGCGACCATAGATTATATATTGCGTCTACATGTGATTATAAAGTCATTGCATTATGTTGCATTTATCAAATGAATTAGTATTCATATTATTATGGGAAACAGCGGACTCACTTTAGTATTCTGTGTTGTTGTTTTCTCTCTGTATTATGTGCTAAATCAGGTTATGAAGAGGAAGAATATCAGGACTATCTAGACCTTTAGATGGATCCTGATACTAGTATTTGATGCTAGACTGCCTCTTTTTTGGGAACTACTATGTTGTAGTTTATTAACCTAGTTCAGAGACAATATTTATATTCCTGAAGTTATGTAATTATTAAGCTTTAGTGTTTTGACTTGTATAATTATATGAGCCTTGTGAGGCGAGACTACTATCTTTTGTATGACTATGATGACTTACTTTATATATATATTTTGAGGTATTTTCAGTAGAAGCTTTGATGTGTTATTCAATTCCCAAGTCTGTATTATATTTATACATTCTGTTGCCAACATTTAACTCTGATGAGATAGTAATGTCACGTGGAAATTTGAAAAAATTTCACTTATGCTTTTTGTAAAAGCGGGGCGTTATAGTTTGGTATCAGAGCGGTTTGCTCTGAGGACTAAAGACTTAACTTTTGCATAGGATGGAGACACAGAGCTATAGGATTTTGAAAATATTTTTGTTGGTATATATATATTAAGTAGAATTTCATGAATTAGAGTAAGAGTAAAATCTTTTAACATGCTTCATTGGATATATGCATTTATGCACTTAAATTTATTGTTTATAATAATTACTTGAGTGATTCTGAGTGTTATAATTGTTTGCAATATGATTTGTTTATTATTGTTGATGAATTCTTTGTCAATGATTGATTATCAAGTGATTAGTTTATTAGCATTTTTTTGGTTGGTTTTGAATGTTACATAATCATTTAAAGGAGATTGATTTTATTCTACAAAATGTGGGATAACTGTTCCTTTAAAACACAGAATCATGCCTCCTAGACACCGCCCTCCCTATGACTGTAACGATGACCCTTGTCCCGAAGAAAATGGTGAAGGAGAGTTGCCACCTCCACCTCCACCACCACCATACAATGATGGGATACACCCAGCTTTAATACGATTTATAGCTGACGCCACTAGTCACCTTACTGAAGCAATATCACGGATTCCACGACCTAATGAACGAGCCAAACCCGTAGGTTGTTCGTTCCGTGATTTTGCTAGTTACCGTTTTTGAACTTTTGAAGGAACCGAAGGGCCGAATGCCGCAAAAGCATGGCTCACAGACATAGATGTATTATACACCACTCTCGGCTGTACAGGCGAGCAGAAAGTTCAGTACCTCGTACTGCAGCTGACAGGGGAAGCTGGGAGATGGCGAAATGCGAGGAAGGTGCTACTTGGGGAAGAAACGGTGATCACTTAGGAGATGTTCAAAGTAGAGTACAATTGGCTCTTTTTCCCTCGATCCCAGAGTCAACTTCGGGCAATAGAATTTCAAAATCACGTTCAAGGTAACATAACCGTAGAACAATATTCCGCTAGATTTATGGACCTAGCCAGATTCGCGGCCAACTTCATCCCTGATGAAGAAACGAAGGCAGAACGATTTGAGAATGGCCTCAACCCTCACATCAAAGAGAGGGTAATCTGTTTGGAAATAAAGGATTACGCAGATTGGTGGAAGTTGCATCGCTGGCTGAAAGAGGAATACGAGAATCAGAAGCGGCATATAAGTTGAAGAAACGTTCAAAGCAGCAGATGGCACGCCTAGTCAAGAGTCAGGCTATTGGAAGTGGTTCCAAACCTACCTTGGGTAAGGACTTTCTGCCAATAATCAAGAATCAGAAAGCTGTTTGCAGCAAATGCTCAAGAACACACAAAGAGGATTGTAGGCAGGGAACGTCCACTTGCTTTAGATGTGGTAAGCCCTGACATTTTCTAAAGTACTACCCCATGAATGCCGCTGAAGGAACGAAACCCCAAGGAAGCGGAGCACAGGCACGGGTATATTCTCTTATGCCTGGAGGAGTAGAAGAAGAAGGAGGCGAAGGTGAAGAAGATGCAAATGTAGTAACAGGTACTAATGAGTGCCAAATATTGTATATTTGGACCCCTTAATTCACATTTTTTAAACCTTTAGCTTTGTTATTTTTTTAATGTTTTTGGTTAGTTTTTGTATTTTTGGTATTTTGCAGATCAAGGAGAGAAAACGGTAGTTTTAAAGTGAAAAATGCAAATTTTGGAAGTCAAAATCGGATTAGATTAAATTTCAAGTTCTACACAAGTTATCGTATTTTGACCATAACTTTCAGCTCAAGTATAGGATTAAAGTCAAATCAGCGGCGTTGGAAAGCTAATTCAAAATAATACAAATCATTGTGAAATATAATATTCCTAATTCGAAGGTCTGTTACATCATAAGTGCCCCGCAATATAAGAACGTGAATTTCCTTGTTCCTGGTGGCTGCAGACACTCCAAACCCTAGCATTCTTTTCTCTTATTAGGATTTTTGAGGGGTAGAGGTGCCATTTTAAAATATGGCTCTAAACCCTAGCGTTCTTTTCTCCCATTAGGGTTTAGAGGGGTAGAGGTGCCATTTTGTAAAAGTTAGGTTTAACCTAATCTTCTGCTATAAATACCCCCTGCTAGGCACCACTTAATAACATCCCAACATTGTACATAGCAGCAGCTGGATTCTTTGGCTTCTATTCTTTGTAAGTTTTTATGTTCTTAGTAAAATTTAGTATTTTCTTTTAGTGATGAGTAGCTAATTTTTCAACTAAGGTTAAGGATGAAACCTCACATTTGAAGAGCAATAATATTTTCATAAGAGTTTATGCTATCCGATTTTATTGGGTTTAATATTTCCAATATTCTACTTCTTTTCAATTATTGAGATGATTTCTTGGATATCTATTATGATTTCCGGATACATGTGATGATTTGAGATTAGTCTCATTTAATTGATTGCTTGGATTTTTCATTTATCAAAACATTGGATATTCATTGTGTTTCGTTCTACAGATACATTTGATGATTTGGTTTAAATCAAATATCTTTTGTGATTTGTGCAAAGAACAGATTCAATGAATGATTTAATGAATTTTTTAAGCATAGTAAAATATACAAAAGATTTGTACGGTGAGAAGTTTGGATATGTATTAACGAACATGAGAATATGTTGTTGTGATTTGGTGGGTGTGGAATCTAAAACCTTAGTACATTTTCTTTTATGTTATTTTATTTTATTTTTTTTTCCTTTTTTTTTTTTTTTTTTTTTTTTTTTTTTACAACATCTTAAAATTCGGAACTAGGTTAAAATATAATTAGTTTAAATAGAAATTAATTTTTGCAACACAATTCCCTGTGGATACGATCTTGCACTTGCACATATATTATATTGCAAACGATTTGTGCGCTTGGGAGTATTAAAATTTCCACATTAGGTACCATCCCTTTATTCAGTAAATTAGCAAGTACTCTTTTTTATTCGGGTGCAACGCATTCCTTCATATCATCTACATACGTTAAATTATGTGGCATGACCACTCAACCCTTGAAACAAAGCATAACTGTATCAACACCTGCTGGAGATGTAGTTTCATGTAGAAAATTTATTGAGGATTGTCCTATCATTATAGAAGATAAAGTTCTACCGGCAAACTTAGTAGTATTTCAAATGCTAGGATTTGATATTATTTTAGGAATGGATTGGTTGTTGAAGTACTACGCTAATATTGACTGTAGGAAGAAAGAAGTTATTTTTCACTTACCGACTGAGGAAGAATTCAAATTTTGTGGATCTCGAATGCGAGCCACTCCACCTCTTCTTTATGCGATTCAAGCGAGACGTAGCATTAGATGTGGTGCGCAAGCATTTCTAGCTTATATCAAGGATGAACTAGAGGGAGAACATAAGCTGGAAGATATACCTGTAGTGCACGATTATCCAAATGTTTTTACCGAAGTCACAACCGGATTGCCGCCTGATCGGGAGATCGAGCTCACTATCGATTTGATGCCAGGGACTCAACCCATTTATAAAGCACCATACCGTATGGCGCCCACTGAATTGAAGGAGCTGAAGAAGCAACTACAAGACTTGGTAGACCGGGGTTTTATTCGCCCTAGTGTCTCACCATAGGGAGCGCCCGTATTGTTCGTAAGGAAGAATGATGGATCTCTATGTATGTGCATTGATTATCGCGATCTAAACCGGGTGACAATCAAGAACAAGTACTCGTTACCGAGGATTGACGATCTCTTTGACCAATTGAAGGAAGCTACGGTTTTCTCTAAAATTGATCTTCGATCGGGATATCATTAGCTCAAGGTGAAGGAAGCAGACATACCGAAAACGGCGATACGTACGCACTGTGGTCATTACAAATTCCTAGTCATGCCATTTGGAGGAGTGACTAATGCACCTTCTGTGTTCATGGATTTAATGAATCGGGTGTTTCACAAGTACCTTGATCAGTTCGTAGTGGTGTTTATAGACGACATCTTGGTTTATTCCTCCACTCACGAAGATCATGAAGAGCATCTGAAGACGGTGCTGAGCATCTTGAGAGAGAAGAAGCTTTTTGCCAAACTCAAGAAGTGCGAGTTCTGGCTGAAGGAAGTCTCATTTTTCGGTCACTTAATCTCAGAAAATGGAGTAGCGGTTGACCCAAGGAAGATTGAAGCCGTGATGAATTGGGAACGACCATCGAATGTGAATGAGATTCGGAGTTTCCTAGGATTTGCGGGATACTACCGAAGATTTGTTGAAGGTTTTTCCAAGCTTTCGGGCCCTTTAACTGCTTTGACAAAGAAGAATGCTCATTTCATCTAGAATGACGAATGTGAAGACTGTTTCCAAGAATTGAAGCAAAGGCTAGTGTATGCACTTGTCCAGACCTTACCCAAGGAGTCAGAGAAATTCGTTATCTATAGCGATGCATACCTTCAAGGACTAGGTTGTGTGCTTATGCAGAAAGGCAAGGTGATTGCTTATGCTTCTAGACAACTGAAGGACCACGAGAAGAACTATCCCACGCATGATTTAGAACTTGCAGCAATCGTCTATGCTTTGAAGATTTGGAGGCATTACTTGTTTCAAGAAATAGTCGAAATCTACACCAACCACAAGAGCCTCAAGTATATCTTCACGCAAAAGGAATTGAATATGAGGCAACGAAGGTGGCTAGAGTTAATCAAAGATTACGATTGCCATATCATGTACCACTCTGGGAAGGCGAACGTTGTAGCAGATGCGTTAAGCAGGAAGTCGTGTAGTAAAGTTCTAAATTCTATCACCACCCCATATCAACTTGCTCGACATGTGGAGATGATCTAGTTGAACGTCGTAAATGGACAAGCAACTTTGGCGACTCTAGTTATTCAACTATTAATTTCTGATTGGATCAAAATGGCTCAAAGAAGTGATCTTGAATTACAGGAGCTGATGGAGAAGGCTAATCACAGCAATGCTTCTGGATTTCATTTCACCAACGACGGTTTATTGAGAATGGGCGATGCCAGAATTGTCATACCTAACGATGTGGAGTTGAGAAGAGATATTCTAGATGAAGCCCACAAAACAGGATACACGGTTCATCTGGGAAGTACTAAGATGTACCAAGATTTGAAGAAGAAATTCTAGTGGCAGGGCATGAAGCGAGATATTGCTGAGTACGTGGCTCAGTGTCATGTTTGTCAACAAGTGAAGGCTGAACATCAAAGACCAGCAGGACCACTTCAACCTCTAAGTGTTCCTGAGTGAAAATGGGATCAGATTGCCATGGACTTTGTGGTAGGTTTGCCAAAAGCACCCAGTGGCCAAGATTCCATTTGGGTTGTGATTGACAGGCTTACCAAAAGTGCTCACTTCATACCATTTCACATCACTGACTTTGTGCCCAAGCTAGTCGAAATCTACATTAGATACATCGTCAGATTACATGGAGTGCCTGTCTCTATTGTATCTGATAGAGATTCTCGTTTCACTTCTAGATTTTGGAAATGCTTACAAAACACATTGGGAACGAAGCTAAATATTAGCACTGCTTATCATCCTTAAACTGACGGACAATCAGAGAGAACTATCTAGATTTTGGAAGACATGTTAAGGTTATGCATGCTCGACTTTAAAGGTAAGTGGATTAAATATTTACCTTTAGTCGAATTTGCTTACAACAATTGTAACTTCCAGTAATTTCAAGCTCTTAAGAAATCATTGATATTGTTGAGGAGACAATATCCACATGTTTTTATAAGCAAACCTAAAGATGTTTTGAAAAATTAAAAAATCAAAACCTAAAAGTAATATTTAAGCTTTAAACTTTGATTAAACCAAAAATAGGTCAAACATACTCAGATTTAAATAATTCAAAAACCATTGTGCTTACAAAAGAAAGATCTATCATATGGCAAAAGTTAGTAAAAAGTCCACCAGTTGACTTTTTGACCCGAACCTAAATAACCCAACTGTCGATATTAAACGAAAAACTGTCAAGAAAAATATATCCATGCTTCTAGAAACATTTATGTATAAAAAACAAGAGTAATGATGAAAGGATAGGGTATCTCAAGAGTAATCATGACAAGAAAGAAAAATCAATAAAGCAAGTGTGAACGCAGAAAGTGGATAAAAGATATTTTGGTTTTATAGACAGAAACTTTGACTTGATTGGAACTAAGTCAAAACGAAATCGAAATGGGACGAACGAAAAAAGAGAAAATGTTTGTTATGAAGTCCTCTATCTACCCTCAAAATTTCACATCAATCGGAGTAGGTTTGACCATCGAAATAATTCTCGGAGTAGGCTGCCCTCAAGTTGGACGAAAATTCTAAAATCAAAATTTGCAAGACATTATCCAATAAGCTAATTCTTTTATTACATTTTGGACCTAAATACCCCTGCTTTCCTCCTATAAATAAGCATGAAAGGCCCTTTGTTTTTCCACACAAATCCTAGACAACTTTCAAGAAAGCTTTTGCTTTAGTTTCTCTCCCTTTTTCTCTCTTTCTACCACACAGCCACTTTGGTGTTCTTAAAGTTATTTTTCTCTCCAAATCAAATTGGTAAGTAAATCTTGATACTTCTTCCTTACTATTTGATTTCATTACTTGTTTATTTATTGCGTTACTACGGAGTTGGTTTAACAAACCCCGTATTTATTTACTTGTTTATTTATTATGTTACTATGGAGTTGGTCTAACAACCCCCGTATTCATTTACTTTAAAATGCAATCCTACAAAGTGGCTGTGCTGCTAATTTCCCTATCCCTTTACTAAAAATATTATCCTGTTAGGATTCATGTTTAAGTGTTATATTACCAAGAGCATTATGCTGCGTTTTGGTGCTTAAACATGAAACGTTGTAATATTTTCTTAATGAATCGTTGTAGGATTCATGTTGAAGTAATTACCTTTTAATTGATAACTAAAAACGATGAGTAAAGTGATGTAAAAATATACACATTTTTAATATTGGAAAAAGGACTGATGTATATATCATCTTCTTTGTATATATTTGTTACAGAAAAGGAGCTAAGAAACTACACCAAGGAGAGTAAGTATGGATGTACTTACTGAGGAATGATTCTATGTTTCATTAGGACTGTGTGGTGTGTGTTTATTGCATGTGGTTGTTCATGCATTGCATGTTGTGTCCAATTAATATAACGGCTGAGGTGATAGCCATCAACAAGCTGATGTAGTAGCAAGTGGAAGGAAGGTTGGTCAGTGGACCCAAGGGTTCAGAGTGACCCAGGGGTATCCGAAGTCCTAATATATAACTAATGCTGGGACCGGTAGGATTCCAGTGCAAACAGGTAAGACTTTAAGTGTGAGGCAAAGGACATGAACGGGCTTTGATACCTAAGAATGAGGGGTCTGAAGTAAGATGATCATAAAACACCAAACTAAATGGTTACTACGATGCACATTCATACAACCTTTCCATTTATATTATTTATGAACTGTTATTAATCTCATGGTAACTTAGTTATGAAAATGGATGACTCACTTGTTTGTCTATGTAAATATGATGACGTCATATTTGCATAGTTACTGATGCAGATCTGGAGAATGAAGGCATGGACCCATATGCCAGTTTTGATGGTTTTGAAACCATCAACGAACTATCATGTGCTAGCTTAGAAATTACTAGTTGCGCTTATATGTATTTTGTTTTATGGCATGTAAATATTTATAACAATGTCATGTTCGACATGTTTATGTTATATGCTTATGTGCTGCCTGTGGCACTAATTCTGATGCACCTAGTGTGCATATAGGATGTAAAGATAAACCTAAGTAATTTTTAATAAACGTATCGAGGTATTTCAGTTAGCTCTAAATGTGTTATGCTATCAATTCTAAGGCTTTAGAAAGAAAAAAATATATTCCGCTGTGAGAGTTTATCTCTGATGTAGTAATGTCACGTGAAACCGGAGGTTTCTGCTTACGAATTTGCAGGCTCAAATTCGGGGCGTTACAACAATAGTTTTTAGGCAACTATTGGAATGGCACCATATGAAGTGCTGTATGGACGAAAATGTAGATCTCCTCTATATTGGGATGAAGTGGGTGAAAAATACCTCATTGGGCCGGAAATGATATAGGACATGAAGGACAAGATCTCTATTATTCGAAGAAGAATGTTGACAGCACAAAGCCGGCAAAAGAGTTATGCAGACAAACACCGCCGCCAATTAGAATTTAATGTGAGTGACCTTGTGTATTTAAAGGTCTCACCAATGAAAGGAGTAGTGCGGTTTGGCAAGAAAGGGAAGCTGAGCCCAAGATTGTAGGCCTCTTTGAAGTTAAAGAAGTGGTTGGCCCCGTAGCATACAAAGTGGAACTACCGCCAGTTTTTTCTGGAATTCATAATGTCTTCCATGTATCGACCTTGAGAAAGCATGTTCATGACCCACGTCATATCTTGGATTTTGAACCCCTTCAAGTACAAGGCGATCTCAAGTACGAAGAATCGCCAGTTCAAATTCTTGATCGCAAAGAGCAACAATTAAGGACCAAAACTATTCCTTTAGTTAAAGTCCTTTGGCGAAACCACGATGTTGAGGAACCATCTTGGGAACTTGAACATGAAATAAGGAACAACTATCCACATTTGTTTTGAGGTTTGAAAACTCTTTGCAGTATTTGATTGAAATACTTGCTGTGTTTTTAAATATCATACATTTGTGTTTTATATATCTGTTAGTCTTGGTTTTCAGGCATGGACCCTCAAGGGAAACCTATGCCACCTAGTTTTCCACAAGTACCTCATGCACCGTTGATGTTTCTGAAGATCCACCGGCGCCCTCTGATATTCCTTTGGAGCAGCCTGCTGCCCCAGACCTGTTTATGTTAGGACCTGTGTCTTTGGGTGTGTTTGATCCAGTAGGAGAGTTCATGTCACTGCGTCAGACTTTTATTAATAACCAGGCCCTTAACGAGGTAATACTTAATATGATGGTCCAGATACATTAGGATATGGGATGGCACATTCCGACGGAGGATTTTGCCCCAGCTCATGAAGACGAAGAGCAACCAGAGGCAGAGGCTCCCATTGACCAAGCAGAGGAGATTCCTGAGGCACCACTCATGGATATCTTCATTGATAATGAAGATGACTAGGTAACAAGAAAGAAATTATTATTTCTTGATTGTTAATCGTTAGCATCATGATTATTAGGATTACAAATTTCGAGGACGAAATTTTTGTAAGAGGAGTGGGATGTAATACACTGGAAAATACTACGCTTAGGATGATAATAAATAAAAATATGTGCATATGCATGCATAAATATAAGGCCTAATAATTATTATTGCTAGTTTAAATAGAGTTGTATTTATATATAAGTAGAGAAATCGAATTAGTAAAGAAATTACTAACCAAAGTCGATCGAGCGACTCTATAGTCAATCGAGGGACTTTGGAAGCGAAGTCAATCGATCGTATATTAGATCGATCGAGCGACTTTATGGTCGATCAAGCGATTCTGGGTCGAAGTCAATCGAGGGATTGAATAGTTGATCGAGCGACTGAATTATCCAGTGCGGTGCAGTTTACGTGTAAGCTGCAATTGGCGATTTTCTACCTTTGATTCTTGAACCCACACCATGTTTTCAGTTCCAAACGATCATATCTCCTCTAGTTAGTCTAGTTAGCCCAATTTAGTTCAATACCAACTAGATTTTCATAGATATCTAGTAATTACTACCCAACGATATGAAAATCCAATTATAGAAGATATGGGAGATTTGGTTACTATTTTCACTAGTTGAGGTGTCTTAAATCCGGCCATTGAAACCCCCAACTGCTGGCATGATCTCAGCCATTCAAGATTATTATATATAGCATGCATGGGTCATCAAATCATCACTAAAAATCATCAAGCTCTCTCCCCATATCTCTCACGTAAGCCTCCCCTTTTCCTCACTGTTTTGATGCAGAAACTTCAATAGGAAAAAGGTCTCTCATTTTCCTATGAAACCAACAATTAGAGATCATATATAAAGCCTGAAACCACCTCTCATTTCTCAACAAAACACTAGAAAACAATATCTAAAATCCTCCCCTATTTTGAACCAAAAACCAGCAACCTTCAAACTAAGTTTTGAAGTGTTCTATCTCAAACTAGCTCTTTCTTTCTTCACTGGACCTTCTGTACGAATTTCAATAGGTAAATCTTCATTTTTGTCTTTCTGGAATTCAACACTTACTCTTTTCAAATTATAGTTTGTTCCTCTTTTCCTAATGAGAAGGATTCAATTATATGTATATTATGATAGTAATCTTGTTTTAATATCTTTGAACAGAGGAGCTCTCACAGCCTGTTTTTGGAGTTGCTACCTGGTAATGGATGTGTTTCATAATGATTAAGAATGTTTAATAATTAAGTTAAAATCAGTCTTTGTCCTAAAAGTGAAGAATAAATGTGTTTTGGAGTAAATGAGAGTATGTGCGTTGCTGGTTGTGTGTGAAATGTGTGCTGGAATTTCCTGCATAAAGTGAGTGTGTGCTTAAATGAAATGTGTGTATGTGTGCATGGCCTGGAAGAAAAGAAAGAAGTGAATTTTTGTGTGAATATGCGGCTGAAATGTGTGTATTGTGAACTTGAAGTATCTGTTGAGATTTTAATATGTATGGTAGGAACGTGTGTATGTGTGAGTGACTTAGTAGAAATAGGTGTCAAACGGGTATATGTGTAGACTTGTGTGTTGAATAAAAAGGTGCAAGATTATGTGTGTGCTTAATTAAGTGATACTAGTATTCTTGTTTAAATGGCCACTATGTGCTACAAATATATATATATATATAGGTCTAAGCAAGTATTTTTAAGGAAATATAATTTTGGGAAGAGAGAATAATTCTAGTAGCAATAATATTATGTTAATATGGATAATTGGTGTAAAATAAAACTAAATAAAATGAATAAGGCCATATTTATTTTATCTGTAGCCGTTATAATGGAAGAATAACCTCTAATAAATAAGTGAAGAAGTAGTAACGAACATTCTCATAATGCCTTTAACTAATTTAGTATTACTACATGATTGTAATTATGCAGTTGTAAAGGAAAATCATTGGAGCAAAAATAGTAAGTATCTATATACTTACTGAGGACGAAGCTGGTTGATTTTTCCTATAATATTATGTTTACTGCTTTATTTACTTGTTTGCGCATGTGGTTTTGCATATTTTATTATTTTAATAATATGTCTAATAACAAGCTGTTGGATCAAGATCCACAGTAGGTACATGAGGCTTCACTAGAGTGTTAAGGTTCTCAGTGAATGAGGAAGTACTTGGAAAGAGAATAATAAATACAAAAATTGGTGTACCAAGGTCACCAGGGAAACCAAGTTTTCTAGAAGCAAAGGCTCCCAAAGAATATAATTAAAAGTTAAAGTTAGGAAGCCAAGGCTTCAAATAAAACGCTAACCGTGCCAAGGCCAACAAAGGAGTGGAGAAAGGGAAATACCTAAAACTCTGAATTTAAAACTGTCATTACTTTATAGTTATGTTTATATTCAATCTATGTCTATACTTCGCGACCATAGATTATATATTGTATATACATGTGATTATAAAGCCATTGCATTATGTTGCATTTATCAAATGAATCAGTATTCATATTATTATGGGAAACATTGGACTCACTTTAGTATTCTGTGTTGTTGTTTTCTCTCTGTATTACGTGCTAAATCAGGTTATGAAGAGGAAGAATATCAGGACTATCCAGACCCTTAGATGGATCCTGATACTAGTATTTGAGGCTAGACTGCCTCCTTTTCAAGAACTACTATGTTCTAGTTCATTAACCTAGTTTAGAGACAATATTTATATTCCTGTTGTTATGTAACTATTAAGCTTTAGTATTTTGACTTGTATAATTATATGAGCCTTGTGAGGCAAGACTACTACCTTTTGTATGACTATGATGACTTACTTTATATATATATTTTGAGGTATTTCAGTAGAAGCTCTAAAGTGTTATTCAAATCCCTAGTCTGTATTATATTTATAGATTCTGTTGCCAACATTTAACTCTGATGAGATAGTAATGTCAAATGGAAATTTTGAAAAATTTTCACTTACGCTTTTTGTAAAAGCGGGGCGTTACAGCCATTGTCATTGCCGACTCAGCTTCGGCAACGTGGATTAGCTAACATGTTTAGTTATTGCTTGTTGCCAGGTTTGATTTTTGGGTCACCGAGTTGGTTGAATTTCAGCCTTCCAGGTGCGATACTACCTGGGGGAACCGCATGGATCCCCTTGCTCCGCAACTCAAAATTACAGACCTTATATTCTTTCATGCTCTTAGGCATTGTGACTACCCATTCCCGAAAACAGCTTCACAACGACCAAAAAAGGCTTTGGAGGAGTGATTATTGATTCAGGTACAAAGTATACCCACTTACTGACGCCTGTTTATGAGGTTTTCCGAAATGCTTACGTTTCAAAAATCGTAAATCTTCCACAGCCCTCCTTTTGTTAGAGTATATTCAAGGATTTGGTTTCAAAGATTTATTGTAATTATTGTTATCTCTTATAAATTAGATTTGATGGTAATCAAATCTGATTGATTTGATTATTATCAGATTTGATGGTTGATTTGATTACCATACATATCTACCCAAATTCTCCTATAAATAGGAGTCTAATTTATTGTGAAAATATTAAGAGAAATAAGAGTATAATGTTGCCTTTTGGGCTTTATCCTATGGACGTAGGTCATAGATCGAACCACGTAAAATCTCTTGTCTCTATTTTGTTAGTTTGTGATTGGCTGCATTTTGTTTAACAAAATTACTTTATGTAATGTTGCTACATAATCAGGGATGCCATTTATTTCAGAGTCTTTATTTCAGAAAAGTGGTTCAAGATGCTCAAAAGAATATTCTGTGCAGATTCCAAGTCAAAGAAGTCGAATCCCAAGCTTCCATCCAGACAGCCCAGTCATGCGTCCGGACGCCCATCAGTGTCTAGAAGATTCGAATAGTTCAAGGTTACATTCCTCCGGAAGTTGCGGCAACACATCCGAATGCTCATCATAATTCGACAAGAAATCGGATTTCCTTCTCAGGCACAGATATAGGAAGACAGCTGCATCCGTCTAGACGACAGCGCAACACCGTCTTGACGCTATCCTTGATAAGGCAAGACGTGGAGAAGAATTGCAACCGTCCGGACGACAGGGCAACACCATCTAGACGCGGTCCTTATTATGGTATTTATGTGCCGTAGAATTGCAACCGTCCAGACGCTTGGACCATCCGGATGCGAACCTGATATGGTATTGCGTGGAGCACGATATGGAAAGCCGGTTGCATAGTTGTCCTTCCGGACGGCCTCAACTTGCGCCTGGACGCTGCCTAGAGAAAACTGAATCAGTGTTGATTTTGGGTCTTTTGTAGACTATAAATAGAGGCCCCTAGGCATGTATTATTTATAGAATTCGGTATTGAATTCTTTAGAGCTTAGAGAGTATATTTTAGGGAGAAATTGTGAAGATCCGCTAACTCTCTAGTCGTTGTTGTTGTGCTGTTGCTGTGCTCATCATTGAAGTCTATCTTAGGGAGTAGCCCTAAGGTAAAGGAATTCATAGAAGACCACTTCAAGTAGGGGACTTGGTTGGGAGGCGTTCACGTTGGGTTACGTGTCACAGTGCTAGATACGATCGCTGCATCGAGTATGCAAGTGTTACTGTCTATGTACTAAATTTGTCTTCAGATAGTGGATTTCTTGGGTTTAGCTACCCCGAAGTGGTTTTTCTCTTAATTGAGTTTCCACGTCGTTAACGAAATATTGTGTTCTTTAAATTCCGCTTTTACAATATTTTGTTACACATTGTGGACACACACGGTAAATTAGAAGTCATTTAATTTTCAATTGGTATCAGAGCTTGGTACACTCTGTTTAGATTTATTTCTTGAGTGTAATCCTTTTGACTTCTGTTTTTTACTATCTCTCAAAATCTTAATTATGTTCCTGCCTTTGATGGCACAAATTATGGCTATTGGAAAGCTCGCATGCTCTTCTTTTTAAAATCTATTGATGTTTGGAAGATTGTCGAATCTGGTTGGGTTAAACTAGAGGAAATAGCTGACAAAATTACAATTGTTCAAACCAGCGCAAGACTTTCCATTGATAAAGCCCTCTATGCTCTATGTCAAGCGCTTTCACCGTCTAAATTCGCAAGAATTTCAAACTATGAAACCGCTCAAGTAGCATGGCAAATCTTAGAAACAACATATGAGGGAACAAAACTTGTAAAATCTGCCAAGCTTTCTAGATTTGAGCAAATTAAGATGCTTGAAGATGAGACATTTATGGAGTTTTACACTAAGATCAGCGACCTGAGAAACTTAATGGTGAGTCTTGGAAAGTCAGTCTCGGATGTAAAACTCATCCGAAAAATTCTAAGATCTTTACCTGAGCGTTTCAGAATTAAAGTAACTACCATTAAAGAAAGCAAGGATCTAGATGAGATGAAGGTTGAAGAGTTTGTGGGATCTCTTCAAACCTATGCGTATTCCCTGCCTCCAGTCAAGAAGGCAAAGGCAATTGCCCTCAAAGTGTAAAGACCAAAAAAATAAATAGGGAGTTTAGGCTATTTAGCAATTAATAAATCATATTTATTAAATAGATATAACTAATATTTAGATCTTACGAAATAATGTTCATATTATTGAAATAAAAAGAGTCTAAGATAAAATAATGGAATTAGAATAATAATAATAATAATGGGTCCTAGTTGAATAAATAATTAATTGTATGGGTGTAATATAGTTATATTAAATGTTAAGGTTAGATATTAATTCTTAAATGATAAAGATAATATAAAATGGGGATCTTGATGTAAATAATAAAGAGTGGGGTTTTAAAATAAAATGTAATCTTCTCCTGCCACATGTCAACACCCGATTGGCTAGGAGAAGATAACCTTATCTTCTCCCAACCACCCACACTTTGACAAGTGTCCCACTTAGCTTCTCTCTCCCCTTTTTCCTCTTTCTTCTCTTTCTTATTTTCCTTTCTTTTTCCCCTTCTCCCTTGTTCACGCACGCCTCAGCAGCTCCCTCTCCCTTTCATTTTATTTCCTTTCCTTTTTTACCTTCCCTCTCACGTGTCCTCCATTCTTCCTTCTTTCCCCTTCATCTCTCTTCTTTTCTCCTTTGTCCCACTCACACACAGCCGGTTGCGAGAGAGAGTTTCTGCCGAGAAGATGCAGCCCAAAAGAGAAGAAAAAGAGAAGTAGGAGAAGAGAAGAAGAAGAAATGGGTTTCGGCCATGGACGTCCGGAGAGGTAAAAAAAATTCTTAGCTTTTCTTTGCATTTCCATTTTACCCATCGATTCTATATTACAAAAATCAGGTTTATTTGGGTTGGAAATTATGGGTTATCTTTGGGTTTGATTTAGGTCGAAATTTTAGGGCTTTTTAGTGTGATTTTGGGTGTTTGGCCGGATGATGTTTTCCCCTTATATGGTTTCGGTTTTGGTAGCTTTAGTTGATGTTCTTGTATAATGTTTGAATTTAGGTCCTCTCTTTGGGTTGTTCGTATCAACCGGTTGGGTGTAATTTTGAGGGGATGATATTGGATGATTTCCTTTTCTTAGTTGTTTTAAATTCGTAGCTTTTGGGTGGTGGTTAGGCCGAATGGGTCTTCCCTTTTGGTCCTTGTGGCTACCGGTTGAGGAGTGGATTTTATGAGGTTGATATTAACCGAAAATTGAGTGGGGTATTTGTGATGTTTCGGTTAAAATGGAGGGTGGAATTTGGTGTGATTGAGGGCTGATTTAGAGTAACTTTGATGGGCTGATTTGAAGTAAATTTTAGTGGGTCGATCATTCAGTTTAGAGCTAGAGAATGGTATGGGTTACTATGGTTTTGGGTAAACCCGGATTTAGGGTTTGCTTTGGGGCTTTTGCTATGATGGATTGATATTGAATTTGGGTCATTGTAGGATTGGTTTCCATAGAGCTTATTTATTGCCAATTGTTGATTTTGAGGCATGTGAGTGATTATGTAATTTTTGGATGTATTTTGTGAGCTTTGATTTAGTGTAAGGGTGATTATTAATTGGTAGGGAATTCAATGAGTATTGCTATGTGATTTTTGTGTAGAGAATCTATAAGTGTTCCCATTAGGTATTTGGAGTTGATTTTGATATTTAGGGAGGGATGGTTAATGGTTGATGTTGGTTCTCATGACTAATTGAGGGTTTGATGTTAGCTTGAAAAAGATGAGAGTTTACGACTTCATTGTGGATGCTTAGGTTTAACTAAGTTATTGAGTTGTAGATGTACGATTTATATCTTGTCTTTTAGTTTTAAGTGATATAGCAAAGCATGAATTAGACCTAGAGCCTAAGCCTAATGTTTAGCTTTGAAGTCTATGTATAGGTGTAACAAATGAATATATATATATATATATTTATTTATTTATTTTAGAAAAGACGAGATCACATGTCCAATAGTGATCCTGGCCTAAATTTATTAGATAAAAGCCTCACTTTTGGCGGAGGAATACCATGATAACATCCAAAATTCACAGGATTTACAAAGAACCACCATCCCATGAAAGACAGACCACAACTTACTTCATTCTTAAGCAAGGTAAACCACAGTTATCTACCCGTAATATCCCTTTGAGTTCCTTAGGAATATTATTCGAATTATATTCATATGTAATCCCCGCACTACCATGTTTACTGAGCCAGTCCGCAGCTTGGTTACCCTCTCTAAAAACATGGTTAAACCGAGTATTCAGGCCACTGATGAGAAGGAAAATTTCCTCCCAAAAATCCTCCAAGTACCAAACTCGACAACTACCTTTCTCGAACCAAGTCACAACAGGGATGAGTCAAGTTCAACAACAATATTACGTAAACCCATCGCCTTGCATTTTCGCAAACCAATTAGAACCCCCAATAATTCAGCTTTATTATTAGAACCAATACCAAAATACTCCGAAAATGCAACGATCAGATTACCTTTGTGGTCTCTAATCAGCCCCCCCGCACCTGATTCCCCCGGATTCACCAAACTACTACCATCCGTATTTAATTTGAACCAACCCAGCTCTGGCTTCTCCCAAGATACTGCAACGAAGTTGCTTTTCGAAAAAGAAACAGCCGGCAAATTTAATTCTTTAAGAATTGCTTGATCACGATGATGCAAATTACCGGTATCCCTGAGCCTCAAACCAACCCAATGAATCCAGTATTTAACCTTCCGCCACAAAACATTAAAGCATACCTTTTGTCCCTCCATACGAGCCGAACACCTCCATATCCATAGATTCCAAATAATGATAAAGGGAATCAACCCAATCAAATTACCAACCTTTGAGGATTTTTTGGTTCTTCGAAACCAAGCTTCAACAGTAACCAACCAAGACTGAGTAGCCACATAAGGAATACCCAAGAAACTAGAGAATATTTGCCAAAGCTTAGCCGCAATCTTGCCACTGTAAAGCACATGATCCAGGTCCTCAAAGTCGCCCTGCGGACAGCATTCACATTTTGAGGCAAAAAGATACCAATACGCCTTATACGGTCATCCACACTCAAGCTATTTGTCATCGCCTTCCACATAACAACTGAATTTTTTTTTTGGTAAAGCAGAGTGCCAAATCCAGTTTGTCCATTGGTGCTTTGGAACCGAAATACGAAGCCAATCCCAAACACTTTTTGTTGAAAATCTCCCATCCCTACTACCAAGCCATATTAAACGATCCATTCCTGGTTTAGTGCCATCAATCTGAGAGAAAATATCATCAGCAACCTTTTGACCCAGTAGTTGAACAACCAATTCCACATCCCAACTATGTTCAACCATGCAATCTTTTATTTTTAAGAAAGGCAAATCAGATATCTGAACATTCTGACATATAGGACCCGACTCCATCCACTTATCCCGCCAAAATGATAGGTTCTTGTCTTTCACACTCCATACGGATATGTCAATAACCAGGGGAACTGCTTTAATAAGCATTTTCCAAAATCTAGAGCCTTTAGAGGAATCCACAAGGGAAAAATGTTGATTCTTCACGTACTTGGCTTTAAAGAAACGCGACCATAAGGTATCCTCCGAGAGGAATTTCCAGGAAAATTTGGATTGAAGGGAGCTGTAGACATCCATAATATTTTTGATCCCCACGCCGCCTTCATCCACGGGCCTGCAAACAGATTCCCAACTCACCCATTTCCTCTTTGGCCTTCCTTCAGACGAACCCCAGAAAAACGTACTAAAAAGTCTGTTAATCTTCCCAAATATTTGCTTGGGCACTGGTAAGACTAATAATAAATGCACCGGCAAGCTTGAAAGAACGTGCTTAATCAGAAGTAATCTGGCACCAGCAGAAAGATATCTCATCTTCCAACCCTCAATCTTTTTAGAAATTTTAACCAACAAGTCATCAAAATACCAAGATTTAACCCTGCCAGAGAAAATGGGAACCCCCAAATATCGCGTTGGGAAATTCCCCATCGAAAAACCAGATACTCTAATCAGCTCCTGACGCCTAGAATCTGGTATACGGTTGGAGAAAAATATAGATGACTTCGAGGCGTTGACCACTTGACCAGACCACTGGGCATAGATATCAAGAACTTCTAAAATGCTCCTCACATCTTTCTTTCTACCAGTCGAAAAAATAACCATATCATCCGCATAAAGAAAATGGGATATTAACGGGCCTTTTCTAGGCTGCAAATAATATCCAATAGTCCCATCCTGAACTTTCTTCCGCAACAATCTTGAAAACACCTCCTCCACTAAAATAAATAAATAAATAAGGGGATAAAGGATCTCCCTGGCAAAAACCCCAACCAGCCTTAAAAAAACCTTTAGAAGTGCCATTCATAACCACATAGAACCAAGAAGAAGAAACACAGTTGGAAATCAGCTTCCAAAACCCCAAAGAAAACCCAAACGCATTTAGCACTTTCAACAAAAACTCCCAGTCTACCGTATCATAAGCCTTGGCTATATCAATTTTCATCATAATGTTACCCCCCCGAATTGGTTTATTTATGTCTTGAACCAATTCCAGTGTAAGACTTATGTTCTCAAAAATACTTCTGCCAGGCAGAAAGGCTCCTTGCTCTTCAGAAACCAAACGACACAAAACAGCAGATAATCGATTCACAATCAACTTTGAACATATTTTATACACAACCGAGGAAAGGCTAATAGGCCCAAATTTATCAAAGGAACATGGGTCCGGCACTTTCGAAATCAAAACAAGAAAGGAAGCGGTGTAATACCTCGGAAACGCCGTACTTGCAAAAAAATCCTTGAATGCCTCGATCAAGTTTGTTTGAATAAAATCCCAACAATGTTGGAAGAAACAAGAAGTAAATCCATCTGGGCCAGGGCTGCTATTAATCGGAATATCAAACAAGGCATCTTTAATTTCCTGCTCCGTAGGGCTCCTACATAAATTCAAATTTTCAGATTCCCTCACCTCTTCTTGGATAATATCTGATAAACTAAGCACCGACGCCGATGCCCTGCGACTCAAAAAATCAGCAAAGTGAACGACTGCTTCATTATGAATCTCTTCCAGCGTAGACAACATTCTACCATCCGGAAGTTTCATCGAATTAATGCTCTTCTTCCTAGTCTGCAAAGCTGCAAAGAAAGAAGCATTAACCTCCCCATGCCCTATTCATGTATTTTTAATTTTTTGAGCAATTCTGGTTTCCTCTCGTTTCAACCAAGCGTTTAATTCCGCTTGAGCCTCAAGCATTTCCGCTTCCACTTCTTGTGAATAAGACTCTTGTAATTGAGTTTCCTTTTGCTCAACCTTTTCCTCCAGTCGTTTTAAGTGCACCGTAGTCCAACCAAAAACCTCACAATTCCATCTTCTAAGAGCATTTTTAACTTTTTTCAACTTATAAGCAAGGTTCCACAAACCAGCTCCTTCGACCTCCTCATTCCATAGATTATGAACAAACTCCCCAAATCCTTCATGCAACGTCCACATCTGTTGGAATCTAAAAATGCTAGGACCATACCTCTTATTTGAAATCTCCAACCAAAGAGACATAGGCGCATGATCTGACGATTTCCGAGGTAAATATTTCAATGAAACCGCCGACCAACTATCCAAAAGCCTTGTATTACACAAAGCCCTATCCAAACGAGCCCAACTACGAGTCAAACCTCCACGCCCATTACACCAAGATAGTTTATTTCTAGAAAAAGGCACTTCGATCAATCCACCATTTTGTATAAAAGAGGAAAAATCTTCCATTGCCCTTGGCAGACGCGGACAACCTCCTCTTCGCTCCCCATCATGACGAATAGTATTAAAATCGCCAATAATCATCCAAGGCATCTGTAAAACTCCAAATGACAAAAGACCATCCCAGAGCTGCCTTCTCTCCATGTAATTACATTTAGCATAGACAGCAAAAATGAGCAAAGAAGAGTTGATTATAAAAGTAACATGCTGATTCGACTCCTGAAGAATATTAACTTGAACCTCATCTTTCCAGAAGACCCACAATTTACCACCCGAATCACCATTCGAATAAGAAACTTCAAATTTCAACATACCTTGCCAACGTGCAAGTTTACAATCTTGACGAAAAGGCTCCGCAATAATTAAAATTTTCGGCTTTAAAACTTTTAGCATAGCACGTAATCGTGTCTTCGAGGAACCGAGTCCTCGAAAATTCCAAAACAGCAAGTTGTCTAACATTGATCAATCCATTCAGGCCTGCTAGGAGCCTGTGAGGAACTGCGTAGCTTCATACTAGATCGCATCTTTGGTTTCAAAATTTCTGTATCCGAGACACCATCTTTTTCTTTCGCAAAATGCGGTATCACACCTACTCCCTCTGAATCCGAAACAGACCCTGAACTCCTCATCACAGGTTTGGCTACTTTTTCGACTCTCCTCCCCCCAAGATTTTCCTTGGCCAACTCCTCAACATTGTCATCTAGATTCTCCAATATAACACCATCTAGAGAGCCATTTATAGATATAGGATCGCACTCCTTTTCACCATTCAGTAGGCCAGCCCCTCCAGAATTGCCAGAATCCCCACCAATCTCCACAGATTTCATCGTACAATCCATGTTAGTATTAACCTCCAGAGCAGCTCCCGCTATGATCAATTCAGCACCCCTCATCTTAGTTGAACCTTTAACATTTATTTCCATTGACTCCAATTGATCCTTGGACAGCCCTTCGTCACTTCTAGCTAGCCCTTCATCCCCGCAATACGTTCCAATTGTTTCACTCTCCATGACAGAAACTTCCTTATTCACCCCAGAATTTTTAGCCTCAAGAGCATTTTCCTTGACAGCCAAATCATCTCCCACAGGTTCTCCTGAAACAGAAGACCGATTTCCCCCCAAGACAACCATCTTCTCTGGTGCTATAAGTTTTTGCGGCTTCCATACAAGACCCGATTCCTTCTTTTTCCCTATGTCCTTCACCAACAGCTTACAAGTGCCAATATTATGCCCTTGTGTACTACATTTGGTGCAAAAGGCCGGAAGGGTTTCATAAATAATTTCCTGACGCACACTAGAAAGCTGGCGAGGCATCAAAATCCACACATGTTGCACTGGTGGTTGGGAGATATCCATTAGAACACAGACCCTAGCCCCATCCGTGCGTGTCACACATTTTGTTGCATTGTCTCTCCGAAGGAGAATTCCCACCAAAGCAGTAATATTTCGCAGGTATGACTCTTGATAGAAGTTCGGAGCAAACCCCGGTAAGTTAATCCAAACCGGTGCCATCACAGGTTCCACTTCTTCTGAGAAGTCCACCATCCACTGAAAATTGCGGTAATTGACCCCATCAATCTCGCTGCTTTCACGGGACATAGCCTTGATAAAATCTGCCTCCAAAGAAAATCGAACAAACATGTTTCTAGGCTTCCGCATCGCTAAGACTACCGGCTGAGAGACTAGGCCCCAACGCCCATTAATGAACGCACGGATCCGATCGAGTGAGGGCCTTTGCTTCAGAAACTTCATCACCATAGTAAACCGAAACGGGGCCGCCGATCTCTCAATTTCGTCCCTGGAAAACTGTACGCAAACCTCCCCATCCACAACTTGGGGAGATCGAAACGGAACCACAACCTCAAGGATGGGCTGAGGCGGTACCGACACCAACTCCGCAAAAGATCGAGTCCTCTCCGCCACCGTCGGAGGGCCCTTAGAGCCCCCGGCGGCCGCCATCGTGCCCTTGAGAACCCTAGCGCAAGAATATATATATTACAATATGTGATTGTAAGTTAGTTTAATAATAGTTATTATTTATAATGTTAAATAAGATTAAAGTCCTAACCTAACCTACTTGAATGGGTAGAAACTAGTAAGGGTAAAGTATTAAGTGTAATGGTTAAGACTAGAAGATCAAGAGTTGTAAATTATCCAAATAACCTTAGGTTAGTAAGTATAAATTAGTAAACTTATATGTTAGTTTTTGTGTTGGCTACATTCTGTTGGACAAAATCACTTCTATGTAATGTTGCTGCTTTCACAGAGATGCTGCTTTATCCAAAGTCTACTCTTCAGCTATGTTCTTCGAGAAGATTCTGTGAAGTTTTCAAGGATTTATTTCGGTTCCCTGTCAGCCGTCTGGACGACGTCGTATTCCGTCCAGACGCCCATCAGTCAGCAACATCCATCCGGACGACAAGATCTTTCCGTCCGGACACCCATCAGTGTCTAGAATCTTCGAACAGTTCAAGGTTGCATCCGTCTGGACGTAATGGCAAATCGTCCGGACGCTCTTCAGAGTTCGAGAACATCCCAGTGTTCCAGTGCATCCGTCCGGAGGACGTGGTTATACCGTCCTGACGCCATTCAGTGTTTGACAAGTATTAGGGTTTCTGCCTCAAGACACAGTTATGGGAAGACGGCCGCTACCATCCGGACGATGTGTGATCCCGTCCAGACAATGTTCTCTATAAGGCAAGACGTACATACAAAGTTCAATCGTCCGGACGTCAATCTTCATGGTCCAGACGATCAAGCTTCATATATGGAAATTGCGTGCACCAGTTCAACGGTCTGGACGTCAGCTTTCAGGGTCTGGACGCTCCAAAGCCTTATTATGGTAATTACGTGCCGTCAAAGTGCAACCGTCCAGACGCTAGGGCAACACCGTCTAAACGTGGCCTTGTTATGGAAGCTTTCAGTGCTACTTTGGAAAGGCGGTTGCAGTTGACCGTCCGGACGTTTGGTCAAGCCGTCTGGACTCCCTCCGGTATTTTGATCATAAGTTTTTACTCAAATATCGGATTGGGACGAAATCGGCATCGTTGAAAAGCTGACAAAAAATGATGTCAACTGACCATCCGGACGGCCACTAGAAGCATCCGGACGACCCTGCAGAAAATTCAAGAATACTTTTCGGACAAGAAAAACTTGGCCCGTCCAGACGCGCGTGCCTCAGACTTCGTTTTTGACTCAAAATAGGGTTTCCTAAGCCTATAAATAAGAGGCTCTAGGCATGCTTTCAATATAGAATTTGGTGGTGAATTCGCTACAGCTTAGAAAGGGTGTTTAGGGAGATATTGAAGATCTGTTAGCTCTCTAGCTTTGCCAGTGTGTGATTTGATCAGCTATGAAGTCTATCTTAGGGATTGACCCTAAGGTAAAGGATTCCATTGAAGACCCCTTCAGGTAGGAGACCTGGTTGGGAGGCGCTCGTGTTGGGTTACAAGTTAGGGAGCAAGGTACGACCACTACATCAGGGGTATGTGAGTGTTACTACTTTGTATCTAGCTTTGTCTTCTGAGTAGTGGATATCCTGGGTTTGGCTGCCCCGGAGTGGTTTTTCTCTTAACTGAGTTTCCACTTCGTCAACAAAATATTTGTCTCCTTTAGTTCCGCATTTAATATTTTGTTGCACACTGTTTACACACACTATTAAATTAGAAGTCCATTTAATTTTTCATTATAGAAACACATTAATGTAATATGAATCAATTATGCGACAACCTAATAGTTAATTCACATATTCATGTGCACCTAGTGTTTTAGTGTATCATAGATTAGGTGTAAGTGTTGTATGTGTATGTGTATATGTATATATATGAGTTAAATATATATGTTAACTTAGTGAATGAATAACAAGCTATAATAATGATTGACAATAATAATGTAACTTAATAATAGTAAGTAGACAAATAAAATAGTAAATATAACTTAAAGATACTAAGAAGAATAAAATATGAACCTAGACCCAAGTGTTAACCTAATAGTAGCTAAAGGTGCCGAATTAGCTTTACAAGCGGGTAATGCGACATGTGAGCACGCGGATAGTTTATGTGTCATAGAGAATAGGTTCAATAGCATGGTCTAATGTTACCAATGTATGCAGGATCGTGTCCGGATTGGAGACTTGAATTGGTTCTCCAATGTAGAGTTCGTGTAACTAGAATCCAAGGAAATATTCGAGTCAAGAGTCCAATGCAGCCAAGGTGAGTATTCTACTCACTGAGAAACTATTATTTTCATATATTAATGAATTGCAAAATATATATATATATATATATATATATATATATATATGATGTTTTATAAATCTGAACCGACTATTGTTGATAATATGTTCTGGATGTATTAAGTAATTTCAACTATGTTGAAATATATCAATGATGTTTATGAGAAATGATGTGTGACTGAAAAGTGTGATTTGAACTGATTTAAATGATTTGATTGTGAGCTGTTGTTAGGATTTAAATTACAAAAATATTGATTGATGAGGTGATTTGTTAAATTGTTTATGGATTTATAAAGAAAGCATGTGTTAAAAGGCATAGTTCTTGAAAAGCAAAGTTATATGGTTTTGAGCATAGGAATAAAGACCAATGGACTAGCATCCCCTATGGCATAAGATTAAAGACCAATGGGCTAGCATCCCCTATGGCATAGGATTGAAGACCAATGGGCTAGCATCCCCTATGGCATATGATTAAAGACCAATAGGCTTGCATCCCCTATGGCATAGGATTGAAGACCAATGGGCTAGCATCCCCTATGGCATAGGATTAAAGACCAATGGGCTAGCATCCCCTATGGCATAGGAATAAAGACCAATGGACTAGCATCCCCTATGGCATAGGATTAAAGACCAATGGGCTTCCATCCCCTATGGCATAGGTTATGCATCGGGTTTGCAATTGGGCATGCATAGCATTGTTTTCATGAGTGTGATGTTTTCCTGATTTGATATGTAGTGGTTGCTTTTATAGGTCCCCTATAGTTGTTTTCATGATAATCTGCATAACTGATTTAAAAGCATTTAGCCATCAATCGTAAAAGTATTATAGTAGGTGAGAATGTATGTAGTTATCTCCCACAATGGAACTTCTACGTATAATCTCAGCTGCATAGTATGTTTTAAATATTTTCTAATAGTCGGTGTTTGTTGTATCAGCTATGGAGGTTTTTCAAATAAAATTTTATAAATTTGGTTGCTGTTATAGCATACGCATGGCTAAAAAGGAAATGTTGATTCTTTACGAAAACTCAGAAAATAGTATACCTCTGAGGTCTTAGTGTAATTATTTATGCTAAGGCGGTGGGCTCATAATTCCACCTGTGCAGATGCGGAAACCCCCACAACCGTGCAGACTTTAATTTTGTGACTGCAAGTACTCCAGTATAGTGGATGGTTTGGTAGCAGAGTACTCTGGATGTTATGTCTGAAGCTCGTCGCGACGGTCATAATTGCTGGACCACGGGTGTCCACTGTTTGATAGGTTTTATTTATGGCTTGTGATGCTTGTGTCACTTGTTATTGTATAAGCCATTTCTGTTGTGTAATTAATGTGTTTTATTTGAGAAAAGACTTAAACAGATAGATACAATATGGCTCTTTGGTTATGATTAGATCGTAGTAGATTTTATATTGTGATTTCTGCTATTCAGGTTTATGTTTTCCGATGCATAGTTAAATAGTTGTTACTATGATTTACCAGGTACATATTATGGGGTATGTACCATATGTTGGCTTTGTGACACATCATTGTGCCACTGTGAGGACTCGTTTATGTTTGTATAAAAAAGAAAAAAAAGAAAAAGAAAGAGTCGTCACACAAGGCATCCAACAAGAAAGTTAGAGTCTCATTTGAGGAAGACTGATAATGAAGATGATGCAATGGCAATGTTGGCCAAACATTTTGGGAGATTAATGAAGAATGATAAATTCAAGAAGAAATTCTCCGAAAGACTGAAAAAGGCCCCCAAAGAACCTAAGCTTGAAGAAGCTGAGAAGAAAGACCCAAGAGGCCCCAGATATTTTGAATGCTCAAGCTTTGGGCATATTCAGGCTCATTGCGGGAATCTCAAGCAAGGTAAAGGGAAGGCCTACAATGTGACTCTCAGTGATGAGTAAGAAGAAGAAGAAAATCCTACTCAAGATCAATTTCTAGCCTTTGTGGCTCCACATGAAGAATAAGAGGATTCTTACTACTCTGAGCACAGTGATGAAGACGGGGAAGAACTCAAAGAGGCTTATAAAGTTCTCTATGTAGAGTTTATGAAGTTGAGGGAGACTCGCAAGCAGCACATCCATGAGCTGAACAGTTTACAGACTGAAAAGAGTTCTTTGCTACGCAAGATACAGGCTCTAGAGGAGAAGCTATTGGAGACGCAACTACAGTTGGAGAGTGAAAAATAAATGGACTTCTAAATTTAACAGTGTGTGTGAACAGTGTGCAACAAAACATTAAATGCGGAATTTAAAGGAGACAAATATTTTGTTGACGAAGTGGAAACTCAATTAAGAGAAAAACCACTCCGGAGCAGCCAAACCCAGGATATCCACTATTCAGAAGACAAAGCTAGATACAAAGCAGTAACACTCACATACCCCTGATGCAATGGTCATACCTTGCTCTCTGACGTGTAACCCAACACGAACGCTTTCCAACCAGGTTCACCTACTTGAAGGGGTCTTCAATGGAATCCTTTACCGTAGGGCCAACCCCGAAGATAGACTTCACAGCTGATCAAATCACACACTTGGCAAGGCTTTAGAGGAAATATCACGTCTCTAAGCTGTAGAGAATTCACCACCGAATTCTATATTGAAAGCATGCCTAGTGCCTCTTATTTATAGGCTTAGGAAACCCTATTTTGAGTAAAAAACAGATTTTGTGGCACGCACGTCCGGACGGGAACCAGGGCCGTCCGGACGGATCAAGTTTTTCTTGTCCGGAAAGTAATTCTGGAATTTTCTAAAGGGCCGTCCGGACGGGAAAATATTTCCGTCCGGACAGAGGCCATCCGGATGCTTCTAGGGCCCGTCCTGCCACTCAAATTACAGAATTTTTTCTAAGCTTTCCAATGAAGCCAATTTCGTCCCAATCCGATATTTGAGTAAAACGTTATGACCAAAATACTCGAGGGTGTCCGGACGGCTTAACCGAGCGTCCAGATGGTCAACTGCAACCGCCTCTCCAAGACAGCGCTGAAAGCTTCCATAACAAGGCCGCGACTGGACGGTGTTGCCCTAGCATCCGAATGGTTGCACTTCGGCTGCACGAAATTACTATAATAAGGCTTGGAGCGTCCGGACCTTGAAGGCTAACGTCCGGACGGTTGAATTGGTGCACGCAATTTCCATATATGAATCTTGATCGTCCGGACCATAAAGGCTGACGTCCGGACGGTTGAACTTGGTATGCACGTTCTTGCCTTATAAAGGACATTATCCGGACGGGATCACACATCGTCCGGACGGTAGCAGCCGTCTTCCCATAACTGTGTCTTGAGGCAGAAACCCTATTTCTTGTCAAACACTGAATGGCGTCCGGACGGTATAACCACGTCGTCCGGACGGATGTGCTGGAACACTGGGATTTTCTCGAACTCTGAAGAGCGTCCGGATGATTTGCTATTACGTTCGGACGGATGTAATCTTGAACTGTTCGAAGCTTCTAGACACTGATGGGCGTCCGGACGGAAAGATCTCGTCTTCCGGACGGATGTTGCTGACTGATGAGCGTCCGGACAGAATACCACGTCGTCCGGACGGCTGACAGGGAACCGAAATAAATCCTTGAAAACTTCACAGAATCTTCTCGAAGAACATAGCTGAAGAGTAGACTCTGGATAAAGCAACATCCCTGTGAAAGCAGCAACATTAAATAGAAGTGATTTTTTCCAACAGAATGCAGTCAACACAAAAACTAACAGAGAGGATCATTGATGAGAAGCTAACCCATATGTTGTCAATCAAGAAGAGCCCAATATACATGACCAGACTCGGGTATGTAGCTTCTTCCTCTGATATCCCCTCTACTTCTAAGACTATATTTGTCAAGCCCACAGTCCCCGAGCTTCCATCCGTTGGCTTGGATAAAGTGAAAAAATAAAATTGACTTCTAAAAATAAAAGGCAAGTGTGCAACAAAATATTAAATGCGGAAATTAAAGGAGACAAATATTTTGTTGACGAAGTGGAAACTCAATTAAGAGAAAAACCACTCCGGGGCAGCCAAACCCAGGATTTCCACTATTCAGAAGACAAAGCTAGATACAAAGCAGTAACACTCACATACCCCTGTAGCGCAGCAACAGCACACTTGTAATGGCTTGAGAGACAGATCAGCTCCAATGGGCGACTGCAGTAATATGTACCGACGCCGTCCGGACGGTGAACCTGAGCCGTTCGGACGGACAACTGTGCGACCAAAATTTCTGAGATTTTCGCTGAAAGTCTTTCCTGTTTGAGAGCCGCGTCCGAACGGTCGCATGTCCGCTGCAAGTAATTTTCATATAAGGCTTTAGTGCGTCCGGACCAAGGGGGATGGCCGTTCGGATTGTTGATTTTCAACAAGCAGTTTCCATATTTACTATGCGCGCGTCCGGGCCATGAAAGGCAGGCGTCCAGACGGTTTAAGTCGAATCCGCAATTTCCATATCAGATGCACGCACATCCGGACGATGGCAAGCTGGAGTCCGAATGGTTGAATTTGAATTGTGATTCTTGCCTTAAGGAGAAGTGCGTCCGGACGGGAATCCACGTCTTCCGGACGGTTGCATCAATCTTCCCATAAATGAACTTGGAATGAATCTAAAGCTTGATCAAATACTGAGAGGCGTCCGGACGGGCTGCTGAGACGTCCGGACGGATGCAAACTGGAACAGAAGCTTCTCGATACAGGGAGGATCCGGACGGAAGTCTACGTCGTCCGGACGAATGATGCTAGGTCTGTCTGGGCGTCCGGATGGTATGGCACGTCGTCCGGACAGATCAAACAGTGGACAGGTGGGCGTCCGGTCAGGATGGCACGATCGGCCGGACGGCTGACAGGGAACCGACTTTTCTGACTGCAGAATCTTTTAAAACTCTTCTAAATAGCGGAATCCCTTGTAAAACAACATCTTTATATACAAGTGATTTTGTCCAAACAGAATAAGGCCAATCACAAACTAACAAACTCCCCCTTTGGCCATTCTGGAACAAAAATCACTTGACCGGTTTGGAAATACACTTCCGGTCCAAAAATTACTCCCCCTTTTTTTCACAAAGGGACAAAAGGTAAACAAAGTGATAAAAGAAACAACACACCCCAAAAAAAATTACTCCCCCTAACGATCTCAGAAGGACCAGGGTAAACAGAGTAATATAAGTCCAAAAGTTTAAGTCAAAGTAACAAAATATGAGCCAAATGTTTCAAAATAAAAACAACAACAAAAATAAATAAATATAGCTCAAACATCCTCGGCCATAGGAGCAGTCCTCGGCGCATCATCCTCATCATCACTACTGCCAGGATGATGATACTTGAGGCACTCCCTGAGATCCAGCTCGTTCTGCTCCACCCGCTTGTTGATGGAGTGCACCTCCTGCTGTATAGAGGTGATGGACTGTTGCATGTTGCTCATGCCTCCCTTAATGGCAGCCAAGGCCTCCATGATCTGTGAAAAATTGATCTCCGGCTCTGAAGGTGGGACTGTCTGAGAGGATGAAGCCATGTCTGGAAAGCCGACTGGCATGGCAGGAGGGATGGGCACCTCATCATCGAAGTCATCTCTCCGCAGCTGTGCATTAGACTTCATCAAAGTATGCTTGCTGATGGGCTGTTGAATCTTCATCTTCGGTTCTCCAGTAATGTTGATGCCTGACTGAAGAATGATCTGAGTGAGCAGGCAGCCAAAAGGGAGACCGGTATTACCCTCATCACAGGCCTCCAGCATGACGCTCATAATAGGCTTGCACAGGCAGAAAGGCAAGCAGAGGTGGATGGCATAAACTAACTGGGCCTTCTTCAGAATCAGGTCACTGCGCCTGACAACTGGCCATAGGTTGTGCTGTATTATCTTGGCCAGCAAGCAATGAGCGGGAGACAGTGCACCGATCTGGATGGTGGTAGCACGCTCTTCTCCCTGTGGAACAGCATGGAAGAACTCTCGGAGATCGTCCATAGAGGGAGGAAGCACCACCTCATTATAAGGACTGCCGGGCAAATTAAGGACTGGAATGCCTATGAAGTGATTGATGATCTGGGGATCAACAGTGATGATGTGCCGGTCAATAGTGGACTGCAGTACAATCCCACAATCATCATCTTGCGCCACCTCCAGGTTGGCATAGAAAAGTTTGACCAGCCTGGTGAGAACAATGCATTTACAGGTGTAGAGGTATCCCTAATGGTAAGTCTGGATAGTCTCATAAATACTATCCAATGGAGGAACCATAATGTCATATCGGACCACATTGCGCTCAGCAATGACTGTGCGATCCATGATTTTGGTTTGGAGTGCGCTCCTCTCTTCCTCAGTCCTCTGGCTGACCCTGCGCTGGGAACTGATTGCAGACATGATTTTGTACAACGAAACCAACAAGATTTTGCCAAAAATAGTCCAAAAAGATTCTTGTTAGATCATAAACATTTGGGCAGAGTAACAGCAATACAAAGGACTATTAAAAAATAGACAAAAATTATCACAGTTATAGTCCCAAAAAGTATGACAACAAATAATCCCAACATGGTAAATATATGCATCTCATAATCTCAAAAACATTCCTAAAGATATCAACATTCTAACAGTTAAAATGAACTGAAGAGAAAAAGACTAGAGGAATACCAGGATTGTGAGATTAATGCACAAAAAGACAAAAAAAAAAAAATGAGATAAAGCCAAAAACACTCAAGAAATAACTCACAAAAAGCCAAAAAGTGAGATTGTGGTGGGGTAGGGAGGAGAAATGGCGACAAGGGGTATATATAACCTCTGCGGGGTCCCTGTCCAAACGCGCGCTGCCTCAGAAATGATCAAACTAGTCGCGCGCGTCCGGATGTATCCTGATCCCTGTCCAGATGACTGATCTCCACCCGTCCGGACTCCAGAAGAAAATATCATCCGGACAACGAAAATCCACCCGTCCGGATGCCAAGAGATATCGTCCGGACGCTTCACACTGAAAATAGAAAAACTGAGGAAAATTTACAAAAATCAATTTTTCTCAAGTCAGTTTCAGAACACGCATGTATAATCCACTGATAACACAATCAGAAAGCATCTCAAAACTAAGCAGAAATATAAAAAAGAGTTGAGATTTTAATCAGCACAAATATTTTTCCTGGACATAGAAAATTTTGAATAGACAACTCAACTCATGCAATGCGTGTGGGTGTGAAGACTTAACCCGCAAGGTATGACTATCATAGATATGACAAATGAAAATTGAAATTGACTTCTAAAAATAAAGTGTGTGCACAAGTGTCAACAAAAACTAAGCACAATGGAAAATAAAGGAGACACAGATTTTTGTTGACGAAGTGGAAACTCAATCAAGAGAAAAACCACTTCGGGGCAGCCAAACCCAGGAATTCCACTATTCAGAAGACAAAGCTAGATACAAGATAGTAACACTCACATTAACCCGATGTAGTGGTCGTACCTTGCTCTCTGACTTGTAACCCAACACGAACACTTCCCAACCAGGTCTCCTACCTGAAGGGGTCTTCAATGGAATCCTTTACCTTAGGGCCAACCCCTAAGATAGACTTCAGATGTAGCACATCACACTTGTAACGGCTTCAGAGGGATCTTGAACTTCTCTGAGCTCTTGTGGAATTCAATACCGAATTCTTGCAGTTCTTAATGCCCAGGGGCCTCTATTTATAGGCTGGGGTGCAGAATGGGCGACTGTAGTAATATGTACGGACGCCGTCCAGACGGTGAACCTAGGCCGTCCTGATGGACAACAGTGCGACAGGATTTTTCAAAAAATTTGCTGAAAATCTTTCCTGTTTAACAGCCGCATCCGGACGGTAAGACACTGACGTCCGGACGGTCGCATGTCCACTGCAAGTAACTTCCATATAAGGCTTTCGCGCGTCCGGACCAAGGGGGATGAACGTCCGGAGGGCTGAACTTCAACACACAATTTCCATATCTGCTATGCGCGCGACCGAAC
Organism: Alnus glutinosa; assembly: GCF_958979055.1. Taxonomy (NCBI): domain Eukaryota; kingdom Viridiplantae; phylum Streptophyta; class Magnoliopsida; order Fagales; family Betulaceae; genus Alnus; species Alnus glutinosa. The sequence continues at coordinate 12,429,607 of NC_084893.1, forward strand.
CATGAGAGGCAGACGTCCGGACGGTTGAAGTCGAATCGGTAATTTCCTTTACAAATGAGTGCGCGTCCGGACCAATGCTGACTGATGTCCGGACGGTGGTATTTGAATTACGATTCTTGCCTTATTTATGAACGCGTCCGGACGAGAAACCACATCGTCCGGAAGGTGTATCAATCTTCCCTTATTCTGAACTTGGATAGAATCTGAAGCTGATTGATCACTGATGGACGTCCAGACGGGCTGCTGAGATGTCCGGACGGATGCAAGATGGAACAGAAGCTTCTTGATACTGTGAAAGGTCAGGATGGAAATGCACGTTGTCCGGACGGATGATACTTGGTCTTACTGACGTCTGGATGGTATGGCACGTCTTCCAGACCGATGGAACAGTGGTCAGATGGGCGTCTGGATGGGATGGCTCGATCATCCGGACGGCTGACAGGGAACCAAAATCTTCGCAGTGCAAAGTCTTGTAAGAGTGCTCTAAATAGTGAAATCCCTGTTTATAGCATCTTTACACACACAAGTGATTTTGTCCAAACAGATAATGAGGCCAAAATACTAACAACAAAGAGCAACTAGATTTCCCAGACAAGAGAGAAAATCAATGCAAGATTAGTCAAAAGTCAAACCTTATAACTTACTAAGGCCTAGCCACCCTCATCTGATACACTCCTCTTGAGATGCAGCACCTAATTTTTTTACTTGTACCATGAAGGACAAAGTAAATGTTTTACTTGCACGTAGAGGGCAAGGCATAGATCAAATTCAGCACATAAGCAGTGAATAATTAAAGCAGAGAATTCATATGATTTACTGCTTGATTCTTATGATGCTGCAATCTAGAGGGAATGCTAGAGTTTTTAGGTTCTAGGTTCAACTAGCATGTGGTCAATTTGGCCATCTTATCAAAGACCTCTTCTCTTATCCAAAATTTCTAGAAACACAAAGTTAGAGAAGGAAAGATGTACCTTTTAGGGGAGTCATGGATAGTGCACATTTCTAATCGCATGAGAAAAGAAGCTATCCTACTTTTACATATACAGGAAAACACTTGGCAAATTATAGCTAGAGACTCTCAATTATATCTAAGCAAAGTAAATTAATACCCAAAGAATTGAGATATCAGGAGAAAATACATGCAATTATCTGTTATGCCAAGAAAAAAAATCCTGTAAATTCTCCCCAATATTTTTTTTTATTATTATTAAAAAAAAATGCAATATGGAAAAACATCATATGCACGGCAAGACCAAACTTGATGATGCCAATACAGAAAGGCAATCGCTCAACCTGCCTTTTCTGTCTTCCCCACAAAGTACCTGCGAAATTCTCTTAAGAGAAATAGGGGGCAAAACACAACTGGTTCCTAGATTGCATACAAGATATAACAAGTAAGATAAGCAATCAAACCTGATGCCATAGGATTAGGAACCAAATCCTAGGCATGAACACCTGATCCTGCTATGTGAGTCTGCTCCCCCTCATGGGGTGACTGTCTTTCTTAACCCAAGCCTGCCTTCCTGTAGGTGGTTGCTGGCAGGACTGCATCATCCATTCCATCATACTCTGCATCCAGATAGGTGGCTCACTGAGGTACTACTCTTCTTTCACCTTCTGAGGCCTCCTAAATTGCTTGGATTTGTTCTTGGAGTTGCCGCTGTGATTGGTAGGTAAAATCGTTGCTGAAGCCGCTGATGTTGGGATGCCTGGTATTGTGGTCCATGAGACCAAGGAGCTTGATATCTTGGTGCTTGATGGTATGGGGCCTGATACCATGGAGTCTAGAACTAGGCCGCAAGTCTAGTGCCATGATCAGCCTGTCGGGCCACTTTTTTCTTAGCCTTGACTTTTTGAGCTTTTAGGAGAGAGCACTGAGGACGAGCATGCCCACTTAGGCTGCAGTGATGGCATATGGGAGGTCTTTTGATGGAATGAGGCTTCTGAGTGCCTAGAACATCATCGTTGACCTTGTCCTTCCCTTTATCTTCAACAGTGGGAGGAGGCTCTAGGATAGTAGGTTTCACAAATACAGTCTTTGAAGTAGAGGGAGCTACATACCCGAGATCAGTCTTGTCAGTTGGGCTCTTCTGGATAGACAGCATACGAGTCAGCTTCTCATCAGTGACTCTTTCTAGCTGGAGTTGCGTCTCTAGTAGCTTTTCCTCGAGCTCTTGTATTCTGAGCAGCAATGAGCTCTTCTCAGTTTGCAGACTATTGAGATCATAGAGGTGCTGCTTACGACCTTCCCTCAGCTTCTCATACTCTATATAGAGTGTCTTGTAGGCCTCCTTGAGCTCTTCCCCATTATCACTGTGCTCCGAATAGTAAGAGTCTTCTTCTTCAAAAATGTGGGGCAACAAAGGCCAGAAATATTTCAGACTCTGGAGCTTCTTCTTCTGACTCATCACTGAGAGTCACATTGTATGCCTTCCCTTTGCCCTTCTTAAGATTCCCGCAATCGGCTCAGATATGCCCAAAACCTGAGCATTCAAAACATCTGGGCCCTCTGGGATCCTTCTTTTCTTCTTCCTCTGGTTCAGCTTCTCTGGGAGCTTTCTTCACTTTTTCAAAAAACTTCTTTCTGAAATTCTTGGCTAACATAGCCACAGCTTTTTCTTCATCCTCAGAGTCATCTTCAAATGAAGCTTCTACCTTCTTCTTGGAAGCTTTCATGGCAATGGTCTTCTACTTCTTGACCAGGGGCAGAGATAGCTCATACGTTTGAAGAGATCCCACCAACTCTTCAATCTTCATTTCTTCTAGATCCTTGCTTTCTTCAATGGTGGTCACCTTGATCCTGAAATGCTCAGGCAAAGATCTCAGAATTTTTCGGATGAGTTTTACATCCGAGATAGGCTTCCCAAGACTCACCATGGAGTTTCTCAGATCACTCATCTTGGAGTAAAACTCTCCAAATGTCTCATCCTCCAACATCTTAATCTCTTCAAATTATGAAATCAACATTTGAAGTTTGACCGATTTTACAAGTTTTGTGCCTTCATATGTTGTTTCCAAAATTTGCCATGCTTCTTTGGCTGATTCGCAATTTTAAATTTTTGCGAATTCTGATGGAGAAAGACGTACATTTTTCTGAGGGACTAGATCGAGTGCTGCATCCTCTGGTTTGGTCCAACCAGTTTCAACAATACTCCAACAGTCAATAGATTTCAGAAAGAAACGCATACGTGCCTTCCAATAGCCATAGTTCGTGCCATTAAAGGCAGGAACAAAATTAAGAGTTTGAGACATTATAATAAATAGAAGTCAAAAATAATACTCAAGAAATTAATCTTCTCATAGTGTACCAAGCTCTGATACCAATTGAAAAAATAAAATTGACTTCTAAAAATAAAAGGCAAGTGTGTGTGAACAGTGTGCAACAAAATATTAAATGCGGAAATTAAAGGAGACAAATATTTTGTTGACGAAGTGGAAACTCAATTAAGAGAAAAACCACTCTGGGGCAGCCAAACCCAGGATTTCCACTATTCAGAAGACAAAGCTAGATACAAAGCAGTAACACTTAGATACCCCTGATGTAGTGGTCGTACCTTGCTCTCTAACGTATAACCCAACACGAACGCTTCCCAACCAGGTCTCCTACCTGAAGAGGTCTTCAATGGAATCCTTTATCTTAGGGCTGTACCCTAAGATAGACTTCAGTTGTAGCGCAGCAACAACACACTTGCAATGGCTTGAGAGACAGATCGGCTCTAATAATCTTACAAAATAACTCTCTAAGCTTCGAAGGAATTCAATACCAAATTCTTGCAGTTCTCAATGCCTAGGGGCCTCTATTTATAGGCTGAGGGTTCAAATGAGCAACTGCAGTAATATGTACGGACGTCGTCCGGACGGTGAACCTGAGCCGTCCAGACGAACAACTGTGCGACCAAAATTTTCAAGATTTTCGCTGAAAATCTTTCCTGTTTAAGAACCACGTTCGGACGGTCGCATGTCCGCTGCAAGTAATTTCCATATAAGGCTTTAGCGCGTCCGGACCAAGGGAGATGGCCGTCCGGACGGTTGATCTTCAACACGCAATTTCCATATTTACTATGCGCTCGTCCGGACCATGAAAGGCAGGCGTCCGGATGGTTGAAGTCGAATCCACAATTTCCATATCAGATGCATGCGCGTCCAAACGATGGCAGACTGGAGTCCGGACGGTTGAATTTAAATTACGATTCTTACCTTAAGGAGAAGCGCGTCTGGACGGGAATCCACGTCATCTAGACGGTTGCATCAATCTTTCCATAAATGAACTTGGAAAGAATCTGAAGCTTGATTGAATACTGAGAGGCGTCCGGACGGATGCAAACTGGAATGGAAGCTTCTCGATACAGTGAAGGGTCCAGACGGAAGTCTACGTCATCCGGACGAATGATGCTTGGTCTGTCTGGGCGTCCGAACGGGATGGCACATCGTCCGGACGGATGGAACAGTGGACAGATGGGCGTCCGGACGGGATGGCACGATCGTCCGGATGGCTGACAGGGAACCGACTTTTCTGACTGCAGAATCTTCTAAAACTCTTCTAAATAGCGGAATCCCTTGTAAAAGAGCATCTTTACATACATGTGATTTTGTCCAAACAGAATGAGGCCAATCACAAACTAACATAAAGGAAATGAAGTAATTGGAGGGGATGTTCTGGTTAGTGCTAAGGCTACTCAGAAGCCTCCTATTATTAGAAGGCTTCCTATATGTCACCACTATGGTTTAAGTGGGAACATCCGACCCCAGTGCTCCCTTCTCAAAGTTCAGAGATCAAAGGTCAAGAAAGAGGTGCCAAGACAAGCTACATTCGGCACTAGACCTCTGGCCCAACATCAGGCTCCACCGTATCAATGACAATAGTAGCAATTTGTTCCTGTCAATCAGAATGGCAAATCCAAGACAAAAAAATCAAGACACTACATGAAGAAGCCACAGAAGCTTGAGAGTGACCAATTCTATAAAGGGATGCCCTTATGGCTGCAGAGCATGATAAAGTGGGTGGACCATCAGATGAAGGCCTGTCCACCACAAGGAAGGTAGACATGGGTCAAAAAGGATGAGGATGTTCACCCCTTGGAGTGGACTCACCTAGATGGTGAGGGTACACATGCGTAGGATTTGGTTCCTAATCCTAGAGCATCATGTTTGATTGCATTGCATTATTTTCTTCTTGACATATTTTGTTTGCCTTGCAATCTAGGAACCATTATTGTTTTATCCCCCTATTTCTTTTGTTGTTCTTGACAAATTTCTGCAGGTACATTTTGGAGTCGGCAGAAAAGGCACGTCTGGCGGCTTCCTTTCTGTCCTGGTATTTTTGAACCTCTCTTCTTGAGGACATGTTTGATTTTACCATACATGCTGGGTTTAGTTACGTGTTTTTATTGTTTTTGTTATTTTTCAAAAAAAAAAAAAAAAGGGGGAGAAGATGCATGATAGAATTTTATTTTTTCTTTTGATAGCTTTTCAGATATTGCATGTGTTTTTACCTGATATCTCAGTTCATTGTGCATTGATTGCCTATGCTTATATATAATTGAGAGTTTATACCTGATATCTACTAAGTTTTCCTATGCATCTTAATGCTGGATAGTTACTTTCCTCATGCGATGAAAATTGTGCCCTATCCAAAGCTCCCCTAAGGTACATATTTTTTTCTCTCTCATTTTTGTCTTTTGAAGATTCTTATAAGAGAGATTTTTTTGATAAGATGGTCAAATTGACCAACTCGCTAGTTGAACCTAGAACCTAAAAATTCTGGCATTCTTTCTAGGTTGCAACGCCAAGTGATAAAAAGCATTCAAAAATCAATAAATATGAATAAATGAAAAGATCAACTACTTATTGTGCTATAAATCTATTCTTAAACTTGTCCCTAAAGTTAACAATCAATGACCAAATCATTGCAGAAATAGACGGTCACTAAAGGACTAAGTAAAAGAAAAAGTGTTGCAACTTAAAGGGATGTATCAGATGAGGGTGGCTAGGCCCTAGTAAAATAATGTTTGACTTTTGACTAATCTATCACTGATTTTCTCTCTTGTTTAGAAAATGCAGTTGCTTTAAGTCATATCAATGAACTTCATACCTTATTGAGAAAGCTTTCACACGCACACTCATTGCATGGGTTGAGTAATCTATTTAAATTTTCTATCTGCAAGGAAATTTGTGCTTATTGAATACTTAACTCTCAATTATATCTTTACATATTTTTGAAATGCTATTTGACTACTTTATCAATTGATTATACATGCGTGTTCTGAAGCTATGTTTACGGAAAAATATTTTTCTGCAAATTTTCCTCAAGTTTCAGATTTTCAATGTGAAGCGTCCGAACAATCCTCCTCTTGGGTCCGGACGCGTGTGGGTCAATTGTCCGGATGGTTAAGTGACACATCCAGATGCACGCATTTTTACCGAGTGCTAATTTGGCAGTGGCTGTCCAAACAGTAAATGCGGAATAATGACTTCTAACAACCAAGTGTGTTTGTGTGCAACAAAATATCTTAAATGCAGAATTTAAAGAAGACAAGATATTTGTTGACGAAGTGGAAACTCTGTGAAGAGAAAAACCACCCCGGGGTAGCCAAACCCAGGAAATCCACTATCCAAAGACAAAGCAAGTTACAAAGCACTCGTACTCACAAAACCCATTGCAGTAGTCATACCTTGAACTATAACACGAAGCCCATCGTGAACGCTTCCCAACCAAGTCTTCTACTTGAAAGGGTCTTTGATGGAATCCTCTACCTTAGGGCTGACATCTAAGATAGACTTCACACGAACAAAGAGCACACACCAGCAACAGCTTGAGAGTTAGTGGATCTTCAATTCTCCCTAAACACCCTCTCAAAGCTAAGAGAATTCAATATAGAATTCTGTAAAAAATGCATGCCTAGAGGCCTCTATTTATAGGCTTCAGAAAACCTAATTCTACTCAAAATTGGAGTCCTCAGGGCGGCGTCTGGACAGCAAGCAAAGGGCGTTCGGACGGTCAACTGTTTCCGCGTCTGAAAAGGAATTTTGAAATTTCTCGAATTTCTGGCGGCTCGCCGGACAGTGGGCCATCCAGATGGTTCTATTTACCCTCTGGACATTCAAGTTGTAGGAGTTTTCCTTAGCTTTCCAATGACACCAATTTTGTCTCAATCCGATGCTCGAGCAGGGAGTTATGATAAAAACACTGAGATGTGTACATAAATCTTCCTGGAAACCTGAAAAGCGTCCGGACGATGTTGCCCTTCCATCCAGACGGTTGCTGTTTCCCGATCCGTGTCTGAACATGAAATCTAATTTCTACTCGGATTTTGAATAGCTTGACCTAGCGTCCGGACGGTGTTGCCCTGATGTCCAGACATTCTTCAACGCTAAAGCTTCTAGACACTGCCGGGCGTCCAAACGCCTTCAAAGGCCCGTCCGGACAGTTGCACAAGAACCAGCTATTCTAACTTGGAAATTGCATGGAATCTTCATGGACATATTCTTAGAAACTTGTGACCATACACATGGCATGAAATGAGACACTGTCCATATTACTTGAAGACTCTGAATAGAACCGATAATCCTGTTAAAAAGTAACCATTACATAAAGTGTTTTTGTTAACCAGAATGTTACCAATATAAAATACTAACAATTCCAGGTTTGAAAATCGCGTCTCTTCTTCCTGGCCACCGTATTTCTCCCTTTTCTCTCTTGTTTTTGGTCTTTTTTGTGGTTTTGTCGTGTTTTCTCACGAGTTTTCATCATATTTTGTCACTTTGTACTTTATCTCTCCATTCCAGGTATTTTGTTCTGTCTCTTGCATTCTTTTCAGTTTTTTAAAACTATTAGATTCTTAAGATATATTTTGGAATATATTTGAGATGAATATTGCATTATTTTGATTATTTTCTCTGCTGCTGAGATTGGGATATTTGTTCTATCATTTATTTGGACTGTTTTGGGATATCTATTGCCTATGTATTTTTTTTTTTTTGGGAAAGTCCAAATTACTGCCATTATAATGCCAAAAAAAAATTTGGGGACTAATAAAATTTCATTAGGATTATCTTTGGCAACCTTTTAGGTTTTTTTTTTTTTTGAAGAACCATGTCTGCTGGCAGTTCTCAGCGTAGAGTCCATCAGAGGACAGAAAAAGGCATAGTTGCCACCAGGGCCAGGGTGGAGACAAACCTGTAATCATTGAAAGAAACGTCCTCAGAGCAGACATTATGGTTTCTCCGTTTGATTTTATTGATCAGTTAATCCGGGAGTACCATTGGGAATATCTATACAAGTACTCTGGTATTGTCTATCCCAAACTGGTCTGGGATTTCTATGGATTTTTGGAGGTTATTCAAGATGAGCAGGGCAGTCTCACCTTGCAGACCACAATCCGGAGAGTGACTTTTTGAGTTGATGCTGCACTTATTGGGACTGTTATCAGGACTGATCCAGTTCCTTTTGAGGGCAGTCCTTTCCCAGATTCCGTGGTTTCCCCTACCATGGAGGAGCTACTTATGTTTTTTGATCCTCAGTATTGAGCACAGGATAGAGACTCTCACTCTATCAGGATTGGCATCTCTTCCTCAACGCATTGTCTTCTTGTAAAAATTGTGCAACACAATTTATGGCCCACATCTCGAAGGAGTGAGCTAGTCTACAATAGAGCAAGATTTCTATATGCTTTGGTTCAACAGGTTCCCTTCTATCTCTACAAGCATATTGTGCTTACTATGCTTGAGATGCGTGATAAGAATCAGACAGGTCTTCCATTTGCGTGCCTTGTCAAGAGGATTTTCTTGCAGGTTGTTCCTGACATTCCTGCTATAGAGCCCAAGGAGAAGACCAAGGATACTCTTGGGAAGCATACAGTGCTAAAATCTAATGCTCAGTTGAGCTTTGAGGATCAACAGGAAGTAGCTTCTCCTCCAGCTCAAGATGATCCTGCTGCAGCTTAATCTTCCCAGACTGCTCCACCACCTCCAGCCACTGATGCTATGCTCTCCCATATTCTTGATACTATGCTTTCCATTCAGCGGGAGGTCACTACTATGGGTATTCGTGTTGAGCAGAATAATATCAACATCAAATGCTACCTCAAGAAACTAGATCCTGAGGATGATGATGAGGATGACAGAGTGATTTGATCACTTATTTTTGTTGTTGTTGTTGTGTTGGTTCTTATTTTGAGACAATTTTACTTCTATTCTTGTTATTTTGAATATTGATAATCTTGCTACTCTGGATTTTACTTAATCTGTTTACCCTTGTCTTGCTGAGACATGAAGGGGGAGTAATTTTTTAGCTAGTTTTTCTATACTCTATTTTTTACCCTTTGTCCTTTTGAGACAAAAAGGGAGAGTATTTTTTATTTTTGGACAGGGAATTATTTTTAAACCGGTCAAGTGATTTCTGTCCCAGAATGGCCAAAGAGGGAGTTTGTTAGTTTGTGATTGGCTGCATTCTGTTTGACAAAATCACTTTTATATAATGTTGCTACATAATCAGGGATGCCGTTTATTTCAGAGTCCTCATTTCATAAAAGTGGTTCAAGATGGTCAAAAGAAGATTCTGTGCAGATTCCAAGTCAGAGAAGTCGGATCCCAAGCTTCCATCCGGAAGGCCCAGTCGTGCGTCCGGACGCCCATCAGTGTCTAGAAGATTCGAACAGTTCAAGGTTGCATCCGTCCGTACGTCACGGCAACACGTTCGGACGCTCATCAGAGTTCGACAAGAAATCTGATTTTTTCTCACACAAATATGGGAAGACAGCTGCATCCATCTGGACGATAACGCAACACCGTCCGGACACTATCCTTGATAAGGCAAGACGTGGAGAAGAATTGCAACCGCCCGAACAACAGGGCAACACCATCCGAACGCAATCCTTATTATGGTATTTACGTGCAGCAGAAGTGCAACCATTCAAACGCTAGGTCAACACCGTTTGGACGCGGCCCTAATATGGTATTGCGTGGAGCGTGTTATTGAAAGCCGGTTGCATAGTTGTCCGTCTAGATGGCCTCAACTTGCAACAAAACGCTGCCTAGAGAAAACCAAATCAGTGTCGATGTAGGTCTTCTGTAACTTATAAATAGAGGCCTCTAAGCATGTATTATTTACAAAATTCTTTATTGAATTCTTTAGAGCTTAGAGAGTATATTTTAGGGAGAAATTGTGAAGATTCGCTAACTCTCTAGCCGTTGTTGTTGTGTTGTTGCTGTGCTCATCATTGAAGTCTATCTTAGGAAGAAGCCCTAAGGTAAAGGAATCTATAGAAGACCCCTTCGAGTAGAAGACTTGGTTGGGAAGCGTTCACGTTGGGTTAAGTGTCAGAGTGCTAGATACGATCGCTGCATCAGGTATGTGAGTGTTACTGTTTATGTACTAGCTTTGTCTGCTAATAGTGGATTTCTTAGGTTTGGCTGCACCAAAGTGGTTTTCTTCTTAATTGAGTTTTCACTTCGTTAACAAAATATTTGTGTTCTTTAAATTCCGCTTTTACAATATTTTGTTACACATTGTGCACACACACAGTAAATTAGAAGTCATTTAATTTTCACATTTTATTATTTCTGCTATTATCTTTATTTTCCTATGTGATTATCTTTTTGTTCATGGTATCAGAGCTATAAGCTAACGCTAGTTGTTTTGATGCGGTTTTCTGGTTTGCCTTAGGCACGTTGACCAAACCCTTCTACTTCATCTTCTCCGGCGCCTTTTCTGCCATCGTCGTCCTCCTTCCTTTGGCCTCCAGCCGTCAACAGCTTCAATCTATGACAGACCCAAACGAGTTCGGCCCCTCACAGCCGATCTTGGTCTCTCTACCACACTAATCGTTACCATACCGGGCTCTTCCACCAAGTGTTGGCGCCTTCTTCTCCGGAGATCCATCACTTTCAACATTCTCTACATAGTTCTGCCCCTCACAGCCGATCTTGGTCTCTCTACCATGCTGATATTTGCCGTACTGGGCTCTTCCACCAAGCCCTGGCACCTTCTTCTCCGGCGATCCATCATTTTTAGCCTTCTCCGCACGCAGCTGTGCCTTCTCCAACCACTGTGAGCTATCCAACGTCCCCTGATACTCTGACGAACACTTCATCATGGATCTCCACGCCACCAGTTGAAGCTCCTGGATTGACCTTGAACGGTGTCGTTTTTTCTATTGCAGTACTCGTTGAGGCTTTTGATTTTATGTTATTGTTTTGCTGCTGTAGTACTCTCACTAGAAACAAGGAATTGAGCAGATGCCAAAAAAAAAAAAAAAAAAGGCCAAGTTGCCCACATTTAGCCCTTTGTTGGCCTAGTTGTTTGGTCTTATTGGTCATATTGTTGACCGAGACCCATTTTTTGGCATTTGTGGTATTGTTCAAACCCAGGCCTATTTCAGCCCATGGTTGGCGAACATATTTTGTCCCATAGTTGGCCTATCCTTTTTTAGCATTTACGGTATTGTTTAAAACCCATGCCCATTTTAGCCCATAGTTGGCCTATCATTTTTTGGTATTTGTGGTATTGTTTATAACCCATGCCCATTTTAACCCATAGTTGACTTTGATTTTGGCCTATAGTTGGCCTATTGAAATTTAAGGAGCATCTCCAACTACCGTCCCTGACTTCCTCCAGTCATTGTCGTCAACCATCGTCGATCGTTGTCATATCAAGCAAAAAAAGAAAAGTAGAAGTAGAAGAAGAAGAAGCAGAAGAAGACGACGAATTTATTGCAAACTCAAGCTTCCAGATTGTTCCATCTTGAGTTTGAGGGGGGATGTTAGAGTATATTAAGGGATTTGATTTCAGAGATTTATTGTAATTATTATTATCTCCTATAAATTAGATTTGATGGTTATCAAATCTGATTGATTTGATTATAATCAGATTTTATGGTAATCAAATCACATTGACTTGAGTACCATACTTATCTACCTAAATTCTCCTTAAATAGGAGTCTAATGTATTGTGAAAGAGAGCCCCTTCTATCCAGACAGGCTGTAAAAGTGATGTTTTACAGCTTCTGATAAGCGTCGAATGTTGCACATTCAAGCCCCTTAACTTATATATGTTAATTCCTTAGCATTGTTATTTGTTTGATTTTGTGTTGTTTTATTGTTTTCAGGTTTTAAATAAAGATGCAATTAATTTCATTGATTTTGGGCTTAAAGCACACTTTGAGAAGACTTGGAAGATATGTTTAAGCTTAACCAATCATAATAAAAGACCTATATGATGTGGTTAAGTTTAATCAAATCAAGTAAAGGATTAAATCGGAATTTCTCCACTAAGAGTCAAAATCGGATTGGATTCAAATTTGGATTATGCATATATCTCGGTGTTTGGACCATAACTTTTGCGTCAGATATTGGATTGCAATAAAATTGGTGGCGTTGGAAAGCTAAAAAAATATTTAACAAATATGTTAGAAATAGCTTTTCTCTAATTCGAATGTTTACTATGTTAAAATGGCCCCGTAATAAAATACCGCAATTCTGGCCGAATTTGAAATCCTTTTCCTACTTGGATTGAAGTTTCAATCTCCTACTTGGACAACAAGACTCAAGAGCGATTTTTCTGGAATTCCAAGGGCTTCTAGGACTTGTGTGCTCCCTAAAATAGACCCCTAAGCTTCAAGAGAAGGTGTGCTTGGTACTTGGGCTTGTGCTTAGATTTAGACAGAAAATTCTTCTCGGAGGCTTGACAAGTTGAAGAGGAGAAGAATATGGCAGGAGGCCATCCCAACACTACGATGAGTGGCTAAATTCCTAATAGGGTGTTGATGTAGCCGTTTTCCAAGTAACAATGGTTTAATTGTATTTTAGTTTGTGATTTTCTCTATGCATGATGGTTGTATAACTGTGAGAATTGATTTTAATGTTTATATTCAATCATTGTGAATTTCTTATCTTGTCTTAGAAAGTCTTTTATATTGATTGAACTCAATCCTTCATATTTTCTGTGATTATGTGAATGATTGTTATACAACGGTTTTAATTGATATATGATCAAGAGGATTAGATAGACTATGCCTAGGGAAGACGGATTGTACTACACCCTAGTTTAGTGTAATTTAGGTAGACAGTCCGTGCCAACCGAAGATGGGTTATACTATTCCATTGATTGTGTGTATATCCTATTAAAGACGTAGCTAGTCCATGCCTAGGAAAGACGGGTCGTACCGCATCTTAGTGGTTAGGTGGACGGTCCGTGCCAACCGAAGATGGATTATACTTATTCTTTAGAGGTAATTTCTTGACTACTCGAGTGAGACGAGCCCCATATCATGCATAGTATGAATTTCCCTTGTTAATTTATGATTGACGATTGTTATGCGGTGAGTGGTAAAATCAATCCCCTATTCTTTATCTCATCCCTACTATCTTTACTTTTATGTCTTTTACTTTTATGTATTTCTTTTTATAAAACAAAAACCAAATCAAACATCTTTTTAATTAAGTTATATTTAATCTCGAAAAACTTGATAGTAATACCCCTGCAGTCCTTGAGGTTCGACACCCACTCTATAGCCTTATCCTACAAGGATTCGTCTTATTGCGAGTAGTTATTTATTATTGATATATTTTGGTAAACAAAAGACCACATCAATTTTTGGCGCCGTTGCCGGGAACTGCAAACGGTTATGTTATTAAGTTTTAAAGATTGAATTTAACTTGATTCTCTTTTTTGTTTTTATTTTATTTTATTTTTATTTTGGTTTCTTTATTATTATTATTATTTTTTTTTCTTGGTTTCAATTTTGTTTTTATTTTCTTTTGTTATTTTCTTTTATTTTTTTCAATTTAGGTCATGTGGGGAGGCATTCTAACACCCCATGAACCATGTTCATATTGCTATAGTCCTTATCATCATGTTAAAGATTGTCCTACTGCAGGACAATTTTCTAATTATTCTTATGAGCATATGAACACACAGTTCTCTAGACCGAGGAATGAGCCTTACTGTGATTCCTATGACCCGGCATGGAGTAACCAGTCTGATATCCCATGGCAAGCTCAAGCTCCTGAAAGTTATGCTCCACAATTTCATGAACTGTACCATCAGACATATCCGCAGTTCAATGATCAAGCGACCTATCCACCATCTAACTTCCGTCCTCCCCACCAGCAATGGCAATCATCTCCATATTGTGCTAACTTTGAGGATAACTGGCAACCTTCTTCTCAGGCCACACCACCGCCTCGGTTTGATTCGGATTTTCGAGATCAGTTGTTGAAATTTATGAACAAGATGGATCAGATAGTGACCTCTGTCAGTCAGACATGGAACTCTCGCTCTGAATCCATTGTTAAAATAGATGCTGACGAAGAGGAGCCATCTCCCATTGACTGGTCTCCACAACAACAATACCATGCCGAACCACCATCTCGGTTGGATTCGGATTCTCAAGATCAGCTGTTGAAATTTATGAGCAAGATGGATGCTCACGAAGAGGAGCCATCTCCCATCTACTGGCCTCCACAACAGCAGTCTCAGGCTACACCATCTACTCAGTCAGATTCTGACGTTCAAGTTCAAATATTGAAACTTATGGGTGAGATCAATCAGAATTTGAAATCTCGGGGTCAGACATTGAACTCTCACTCCCAAGCCATTGCCAAGTTAGAGCTTCTGATGGAGCAGATGGCAAAGCAAATAGAAGAAGAAGAGTTTCAAAGACAATCAGAGGCTGATCTTGATAGATACTATGTGATGGATGAGAGTACTTCTTATCATGAGCAAACCATCACCGCAATGAATAATGGTGAAGTGGTCGAAATTCAAGGGGGAGAGAAGAAGGAGGAGTATATTGAGGCCCCACAAGCTCTACATCGGGCAAAAGGCGAGGAAGTGAGCACTGAGGCTCATATATCATCCACTCTTATTCTCGATACGCAGTATGAACCCCGAGCCCCTATTGCTTGTGATTTACCAAAAGGTCAAGAGAGTAGTTTGTTGGGGATATTAGAAGAGCAAAAAGAGACCATCAAGGTAGAAAACTTCCTTGTGTATTCTCCTCATTCTATTCCAGTTCATGATTCCCTTCCGGATGAGAAACTACTTAAGAATACTCAGAAGGATCTACCTCGATATGCGGGCATTCGAAATTACCTTTATGTAGGTAAAATTTATTCTCTTTGGTCAAAGAGAAGAAAAGATTGGTGCTTCAAATTTAAACTTAAAGGTCAGAGAGCACTGAGCGCATCAAGGATGTGGATTCTGTTGGCTTGACAGATCTCACATATTTTGACTAAATGAGTGAGCTTCATTGGTTCGAGCACAGGCCCTGTACGCTCGAGTCCTCTATCAGGCCAGGGTACATGATCTCCTTCCAGGTTTATCTTCTCCATTGTTGCTTCATTCTTAGTTTATATTTTTACAACAATGTGTTGCACTTTACTAGTATTTGGTTGGAGTATCACTCTCTTTTTCAGGACATGTGTTTTTATAATCAAGCTTGGGGGTATGATATGCCCCGCATCTGCTCATTCAGGTATTCCTATCCTCTTATTGTTATGTTTAGTTTTATACACACATTGGGGACAATGTGTGATTCCAGTTTGGGGGTATGGAAGAACGAAACACTGTCCAATATTTTGCTATGTTATTCTTGAGCATGCTGTTGATTTTGAATTCTGATTCGTAATTCATTGGTGAGCTTAAGATGATAAACACATGATCACTTGACTAAGGAATTAAGAAGTTTTGTTATTTTCTTTGGCAGCATGAGATATTACTTGTTTCAATTTGATTTTCACAAGCACATTAGCACGTAGTTTGTGGGGTATGAAATTTGAAATCGGTTATGTCTATTATCAATATCTTGGATGCAATTGGGTAACTTGTTGGAGGAATAACCTTGGCATAAAAAAAAAAAAAAATAAAAAATAAAAAAAAATAAAAAAAAAAGGAAAAGAAAAGAAAAAAAAAAAAAAAAAGAATAATATTGATCACTTTGAGCTTTTCGCTGAGTAACCGGATCTCTTGCCTCATTAAGCATTGAGTATTCGCGTCAAAAGGTGTAAGTTTGTTTTGATTGATAAAATGGCTAAGTTTGGCTTCGTAGCCTTTTTGACTCGAGTTAGTAAGTCTTTAGGGTGTTTTACACCTAGTGCCCTAAAACCATCTGGTTTGGGAGTCATTGACCTAACACTTGTTACATGGGTCAATTAGAAAGCTTAAAGGAGCTAAGCATTGCACAGTCTGCATATATATAATAATAATAATAAATATATGCCTTGGTTGTTTTATCTAATGGGGAGTCCAGCAAATTTTGAGTGTTGAACCATTCATGATTGAGATTAATTTTGAAATCCCATGACTATGTGTTAAGCTCACTTTACACTAATTGAATCTTGTGATATCTCATAATGTCATGTTAGTAGCTTAATTTTTAATTCCCTGAAATTGTGAAAATGGAGTTTATTTTGTTAAGCTTGCTAATGAATGAAAACCATTATTTTTATGATGTCACATTCTTGGGGATAACATGGTAGGAATAATGTTTGTGGGTATCATTTCTGGCAAACCCTCACGAGACTTCACTCGTCCACTAGGGAGTCCTATGGGTTTAAAAGGCTTGTTGCATACGCTAAATGCAATTGTACATCCCACAAAAGAATGATTTATCTTGTTGTTTTTCAATTTTATTTCATGTATTGTATTGCTAAGGGACTAGCAATATGTAAGTTTGGGGGTGTGATAAGCGTCGAATGTTGCACATTCAAGCCCCTTAACTTATATATGTTAATTCCTTAGCATTGTTATTTGTTTGATTTTGTGTTGTTTTATTGTTTTCAGGTTTTAAATAAAGATGCAATTAATTTCATTGATTTTGGGCTTAAAGCACACTTTGAGAAGACTTGGAAGATATGTTTAAGCTTAACCAATCATAATAAAAGACCTATATGATGTGGTTAAGTTTAATCAAATCAAGTGAAGGATTAAATCGGAATTTCTCCACTAAGAGTCAAAATCGGATTGGATTCAAATTTGGATTCTGCATATGTCTCAGTGTTTGGATCATAACTTTTGCGTCAGATATCAGATTGCAATGAAGTTGGTGGTGTTGGAAAGCTAATAAAATATTTAACAAATATGTCAGAAATAGCTTTTCTCTAATTCGAATGTTTACTATGTTAAAATCACCCCGCAATAAAATACCGCAATTCTGGCCGAATTTGGAATCCTTTTCCTACTTGGATTGAAGTTTCAATCTCCTACTTGGACAACAAGACTCAAGAGCAATTTTTCTGGAATTCCAATGGCTTCTAGGACTTGTGTGCTCCCTATAAATAGACCCCTAAGCTTCAAGAGAAGGTGTGCTTGGTGCTTGGGCTTGTGCTTAGATTTAGACAGAAAATTCTTCTCGGAGGCCTAACAAGTTGAAGAGGAGAAGAACATGGCAGGAGACCATCTCAGCACTACGATGAGCGGCTAAATTCCTAATAGGGTGTTGATGTAGCCCTTTTCCAAGTAACAATGGTTTAATTGTATTTTAGTTTGGGATTTTCTCTATGCATGATGGTTGTATAACTGTGAGAATTGATTTTAATGTTTATATTCAATCATTGTGAATTTTTTATCTTGTCTTAGAAAGTCTTTTATATTGATTGAACTCAATCCTTCATATTTTCTGTGATTATGTGAATGATTGTTATACAACGGTTTTAATTGATATATGATCAAGAGGATTAGATAGACCATGCCTAGGGAAGACGGATTGTACTACACCCTAGTTTAGTGTAATTTAGGTAGACAGTCTGTGCCAACCGAAGATGGGTTATACTATTCCATTGATTGTGTGTATATCCTATTAAAGACGTAGCTAGTCCATGCCTAGGGAAGACGGGTCGTATCGCATCTTAGTGGTTAGGTGGACGGTCCGTGACAACCGAAGATGGATTATACTTATTCTTTAGAGGTAATATCTTGACTACTCGAGTGAGACGAGCCCTATATCATGCATAGTATGAATTTCCCTTGTTAATTTATGATTGACCATTATTATGCGGTGAGTGGTAAAATCAATCCCCTATTCTTTATCTCATCCCTACTATCTTTACTTTTATGTCTTTTACTTTTATGTATTTCTTTTTATAAAACAAAAACCAAATCAAACATCTTTTTAATTAAGTTATATTTAATCTCGAAAAACTTGATAGTAATACCCCTGCAGTCCTTGAGGTTCGACACCCTTTCTATAGCCTTATCCTACAAGGATTCGTCCTATTGTGAGTTATTTATTATTGATATATTTTGGTAAACAAAAGACCACATCAGCTTCCAACAAGGAGTTGACGCATCATCTAAGAAGACTAAATACAATAGACATGAAAGCATTGAATCTTATGAAGAAAAAAAAAAGTACTTCTCGGTTTTCTCTTTCAAGAGCCCAACCGGCCCTAAAAAACCACCACCTCCTCAGCCCAATGATGCTGCCAGATTCTGTAGAAAGCCACCGCCGAAGGCCACCACCACCCATTAACAGAGCCACCACATTGCCTAAGCTTCAGCCAACCACAGAACAAACCAACCCCGACCGACAACCCATCACCCTCCTTAGCCCAACGCCGTCGGATTCCGCCAAAAGCCATCGCCGAAGGCCACCGCCACCCATGAACAAAGCCACCGCACTACCTAAGGTTCAACCCACCATAGAACAAACCACCCCTGACCCACAAAGCCATCACTGCTTGTATCCACCACAAAACTGCCATCCATGGACTATAGCTGTGAACCATCACCAACCTGAGCCTAGATTGCCATCGTTTTTGGCCAAACCGACACAAACTTGGCCGCTCCACTGGGAAGCACTACCAGGTATGGAGTTCCGCCGTCAAAGGCCGCCGCCCCAACCTCTAGATCGACGTCCTATGTCGATGAAAACCCAAATGCATTTAGAACAAGATCCTTAAGTCTAAAGAGAGAGAGAGAGAGAGAGAGAGAAAAAAAAAAAAAAAAAAAAAGATTGAAAAATTTAGCAAATCTAAAACCAAAACAGTAGCAAATCAACACAATCCGATTCCGACAGCGGCGTTTAGCGAATTCCAATTGTGGAGTGGTTACAAGCAGATCCAGTGGGGTTGAAAAAGCAATACACCTAGGTGGCTTGCCAAGCTCCCACCCTTTGCTAAAACATTAAACTTTAGATCCTAGCGCTTCATTTAACTATAAATAGAACCCAAAGGATGTGTCACTTTCACCAAAAAAATTCCATAAAGTTTTTAGTGTCACTCAAAGCCAAAAGAGAGAAAGTGAGAAGTAGCCCATAGGCTTTGTAATATTCTTTCAAAAGCTTTTTGGTAAGTTTCTTATTAAAGCTTTCATTTTTTTGTCTTAGTTTCATTGCTAAAATGCTTAGAATGCCTATACAAGTTTATAAAGCTTTATGTTTTGTTAGTATGTGATTGGCTGCATTCTGTTTGACAAAATCACTTTTATGTAATGTTGCCATTTTATCAGGGATACTATTTCTTTTAGAGTCTTTGTTTCAAAAATGTGCTTCAAGAAGTTCAAAGAAGATTCTATACAGATTCCAAGTCAGAGAAGTCAGATCCCAAGCTTCCATTCGAACGGCCTAGTCATTCGTCTGGATGCCCATCAGTGTCCAGAAGTTTCAAACTGTTCAAGGTTTCATCCGTCTAGACGTCTCAGTGTTAGTATTTTGGCCTCATTCTGTGTTTGGACAAAATCACTTATGTGTAAAGATGCTGTAAACAGGGATTCCACTTGTCAGAGAATTTTCAGAAGACTATGCACTGCGAAAAAGATAGAAGATTTCAGTTTCCCTGTCAGCCGTCCGAACGATGTGTCATCCCATCCGGACGCCCATCTGTCCACTGTTCCATCCGTCCGGACGACGTGTTCATCCCGACCGGACGCCAGACAGACCAGCATCATTCGTCTGGACGACGTATCTTTTCCTTCCGGACCCTACACTGTATCGAGAAGCTTCTGTTCCAGTTTGCATCCGTCCAGACCTCTCAGCAGCCCATCCGGATGCCTCTCAGTACTCGAACAGTCTCAGATTCTTTCCAAGTTCCAATAAAGGGAAGATCGATCAACCGTCCGGACGATGTGGTATCCCGTCCAGACGCACGTCTCCTTAAGGCAAGAATCGTTATTCAAATGTCACCATCCGGACGTCAGTCAGCCTTGGTCCGGACGCGAGCTCATCAGTTAAGGAAATTGCCGATTCGACGTCAACCGTCCGGACGTCTGCCTCTCTTGGTCCGGACGCACGCATAGCAGATATGGAAATTGCGTGTTGAAGAATTGCCGTCCGGACGTTCATCCCCCTTGGTTCGGACGCGCTAAGCCTTCAATGGAAATTACTTGCAGCGGACGTGCGACCGTCTGGACGTCAGTGTCTCACCGTCCGGACGCAGGTCTTAAACCGGAAAGATTTTCAATGAAATTTTCAAAAAATCCTGTCACACAGTTGTCCGTCCGGACGGCCCAAGTTCACCGTCCGGACGGCGTCCGTACATATTACAGCAATCGCCCATTCTGCACCTCAGCCTATAAATAGAGGCCCCTGTTCATTGAGAACTGAAAGAATTCTGTATTGAATTCCACAAGAGCTCAGAGAAGTTCAAGATCCCTCTGAAGCCGTTTCAAGTGTGCTGCGCTACAACTGAAGTCTATCTTAGAGGTCGGCTCTAAGGTAAGGAATTCCATTGAAGACCCCTTCAGGTAGGAGACCTGGTTGGGAAGCGTTTGTGTTGGGTTACACGTCAGAGAGCAAGGTACGACCACTGCATCGGTACATGTGAGTGTTACTATCTTGTATCTAGCTTCGTCTTCTGAATAGTGGAATTCCTGGGTTTGGCTACCCCGGAGTGGTTTTTCTCTTAATTGAGTTTCCACTTCGTCAACAAAAACTGTGTCTTTTATTTTCCGTTGTACTTGATTTTTGTTGACACCTGTTGCACACACTTTTTTTTAGAAGTCAATTTCAATTTTCAATCTTGTTGCATGGATGAGCAAGAAACAAGCCTCCATATCTCTCTCCACTGCTGAGGCTGAGTATATTGTTGCGGGTAGCTACTGTACCCAATTACTGTGGATGAAGACATTGCTGGAGGACTACGGATTCTCTCAGGATACTATGATTATTAATTGTGACAATACTAGTGCCATCAATATTTCCAAGAACCCCGTTCAGCATTCCTGGACCAAGAACACCGACATCAGACATCACTTCTTACGTGATCTTGTGGAATCCGAGGTAGTCTCACTCTCATTCATCCCCACTGAAAACCAATTGGCTGATATTCTTACCAAACCTCTAGATGGTAACAGGTTTGAGTCCCTTCGAAAAGCCATTGGTGTGTGTGCCATGTCCTAGACATGATGTTCCATGCTGGGATAAGCTTCTTGCCCGCATGATGTTGTTATAAAAATAAAAAAAAATAAAAAATAAAAAATTGCAGGTTGGTCCCTTCTAAGGTATGTCAGCTCTCTCATGCATTTTACTTGGTTTATTAGTTCACTATGCATGGATGAATTTTTCTTACATATGGTTGAGAACACAAATCTGACATATGCAAAGGTTTCCTGCTCACTTGCTTTGATTGATAGCTTCTTTTCTTCATGCGATGAAAAATGTACACTATCTACGACTCTCCTATAAGGTACATCTTTCCTTCTCTGGCCTCTTTGTTTCTAGAAATTCTGAATAAGAGAAGAAGTTTTTGATAAGATGACCAAATTGACCTCATGCTAGTTGAACCTAGAGCCTATAAACTCTGGCACTCCCTATAGTTTGCAGCACCATAAGAAACAAGCAGTTAATCATATGAAATCTATGCTTTACAGTATATATTCTTTTCTTATGTGCTACATTTGCGTTATGCCTTGCCCTTTACGTGCAAGTAAAACATTTACGTTGTCCTTCATGGTACAAGTAAATCACTTAGGTGATGCATCGCAGGGGGAGTGTATCAGATGAGGGTGGCTAGGCACTAGAGGGTGGCTAGGCACTAGTAAGGTTTGACTTTTGGCTTTTCTTCCATTTATTTTCTCTCCTGTCTACGAAAATCTGGTTGCTATTGGTCAAAATATTGAAAGTCATACCTTATGGGTAAAGGTCTTCACACACCCACACATTGCATGAGCAAATAGTGCTACTTTCCGTACTCGAGTTGCGAGGGAATCTGTGCCTATCTTATTTTTGTCTATCAACTGTATGTTTGAATAATTTTGACATGCTTTGTGTCTAATGTCACAAGATAGGGATACATGCGTGTGCTCTTATACTTATGAAGGACCTATCCATGCTGCTTTTTCTTATTTCCATTCAGCTTGATGTTTTTCCTTCCTTTTTTTTGGTTGTAAAACTGGTTGACTAATATTACTCTGTTTACCCGAGTCCTTCTAAGACCGTTAGGGGGAGTAATTTTTATGACAGTTGGTTTTTATTACTCTACTTTACCCTTTGTCCCTTTGTGACAAAAAGGGGAAGTAATTTTAACTTTTGGACCGGGAATGTATTTCTAAATCGGTCAAGTGATTTTTGTCCCAGAATGGCCAAAGGGGAAGTTTGTTAGTATTTTGGTCTCATTCTGTGTTTGGACAAAATCACTTATGTGTAAAGATGCTGTAAACAGGGATTCCACTTGTCAGAACATTTTCAGAAGACTCTGCACTGCGAAAAAGATAGAAGATTTCAGTTTCCCTGTCAGCCGTCTGGACGATGTTTCATCCCGTTCGGACGCCCATTTGTCCATTGTTCCATCCGTCCGGACGACGTGTTCATCCCGACCGGACACCAGACAAACCAGGATCATTCGTCCAGACGACGTATCTTTTCCGTCCGGACCCTACACTGTATCAAGAAGCTTCTGTTCTAGCTTGCATCCGTCCGGACCTCTCAGCAGCCCGTCTGGACGTCTCTCAGTACTCGAACAGTCTAAGATTCTTTCCAAGTTCCAATAAAGGGAAGATCGATCAACCGTTCGGACGATGTGGTATCCCGTCCGGACGCGCGTCTCCTTAAGGCAAGAATCGCAATTCAAATGTCACCATCCAGACGTTAGTCAGCCTTGGTCCGGACGCGCGCTCATCAGTTAAGGAAATTGCCGATTCGACTTCAACTGTCCGGACGTCTGCCTCTCTTTGTCCGGACGCACTCATAGCAGATATGGAAATTGCGTGTTGAACAATTGCCGTCCGGACGTTCATCCCCCTTGGTCCGGACGTGCTAAGCCTTATATGGAAATTACTTGCAGCGGACGTGAGACCGTCAGGACGTCAGTGTCTCGCCGTCCGGAAGCAGGTCTTAAACAGGAAAGATTTTCTGCAAAATTTTCGAAAAATCCTGTTGCACAGTTGTCCGTCCGAATGGCCCAAGTTCACCTTCCGGACGGCTTCCATACATATTACAGCAGTCGCCCATTCTGCACCTTAGCCTATAAATAGAGGCCCCTGGGCATTGAGAACTGAAAGAATTCGATATTGAATTCCACAAGAGCTCAGAGAAGTTCAAGATCCCTCTAAAGCCGTTTCAAGTGTGTTGTGCTACAACTGAAGTCTATCTTAGAGGTCGGCTCTAAGGTAAGGAATTCCATTGAAGACCCCTTCAGGTAGGAGACCTGGTTGGGAAGCGTTCGTGTTGGGTTATACGTCAGAGAGCAAGGTATGACCACTGCATCGGTACATGTGAGTGTTACTATCTTGTATCTAGCTTCGTCTTCTAAATAGTGGAATTCCTGGGTTTGGCTGTCTCGGAGTGGTTTTTCTCTTAATTGAGTTTCCACTTCGTCAACAAAAACTATGTATCTTTTATTTTCCACTGTACTTGATTTTTGTTGACACCTGTTGCACACACTTTCTTTTAGAAGTCAATTTCAATTTTCACTCAGCAACACATCCGAACGCTCATCAGTGTTCGACAAGAAATTAGATTTCCTTCTCAGACACAGATATGGGAAGACAGCTGCATCCGTCCGAACATCAGGTCTACATCGTTCAAACACTATCCTTGATAGGGCAAAACGTGGAGAAGAATTGCAACCGTCCGGACGTCTGGGCAACACCGTTCGAACGCCAATCCTTCTTATGAAAATTACGTGCAGCAGAAGTGCAAAGATTCGGACGCTAGGGCAACACCGTTTGGACGCAGCCCTGATATGGTATTGTGTGAAGCGCGTTATGAAAAGCCGGTTTCATAGTTGTCCGTCCGAACGCTCTCAACTACCGTTCGGATGCCGCCTAGAGAAATCCGTTCCAGACTCGATTTAGGTCTGCTAAGCCTATAAATAGAGGCCTCTAGCCATGTATTATTTACAGAATTCAGTATTGAATTCTTTAGAGCTTAGAGACTATATTTTATGGAGAAATTGTGAAGATCCACTAGCTCTCAAGCCAATGCTGTTGTAGCTGCCCCGGAGTGGTTTTTCTCTCATTGATTTTCCACTTCGTTAACAAAATATTTGTGTTCTTTAAATTCCGCATTTACAATATTTTGTTATACATTTTGAACACGCACAAAACAAATTAGAAGTCATTATATTTTTCATGTTTAAATATGTTCTAATTAATTACCATAAGGTCATTATGATGCCCAAATTCAATTGGGTATTCAATAATTGTATCGTTGTGGTGCTCATTTTATTTTAAACACTATTAGCCATTAACTATGTTAATGTTATTACTCTGCTCGTTTTTATAAAATATATTAGGCATTGGCTATACTAATGTCGTTATTCTTTATGTTTGATATTATTGGTATTAGGCATTAACTATTCTAATGCCGTCATAATACCGGTTGTACTTTAAAATATTTTAGGCATTATTTATGTAAATGTTGTAGTAATGCCCATATGAAGATATGTGGAACGACTTCTTACCTATTTTTAAATATGCACCCATAGTATTCAAATGATATTATGATGCCTTACAAGAGTCTAGATATTAAGCTTTTTGATAATATTAGACTGATTCATCATCACGTGTATAAAATTAAATTGGAGTGAACACTTGTGTGGAAAATCCATTTTCTGCTATCTTTGAAAATAGTAAGCATAACTACTTACTGAGAATGATACTATGCTTTAAACAACTATTGTTAAAGAGTAAGTATATTACTTGCTAAGGATTGATGTTTATGTTTAAATAAGGTTGATTAATTAATGATGATATTGCGTATTGTGCATTAGAGATGACAATAAGGAATATGTTATTAAATAAGTTGGAGAGTTGTTGCTAGTGTTAAAAACAATAAAAAGTAAAAGCTAAAAAGTTGTGGCTGCTAGTGGACTGGGTTAGGTGTTGCTAAAAATCTAATAAAATACGGTGTAGTAGTTGCGGCTCCAATAAATAGACATTAAGATGAATGTAGATTTAATGACCCTAAAACGAGGGAATAGTAAAAGAAAGTAATAAGACTTTGCATTCAAAGATTGTAATTGCATTGCATTATGTCTTTATTTGTGAATCTCGATGAGTATGCATAAAGATTTTAGGTATGACTTGTGTATAATTTGAAAAATCATCTTTTGATGGTTTTGTAAGAATTTTAGGATATAATATTGTATTGATGCTTCGACTTTCATATGTATGTGGTAGAAATCGTGATGTGAATGTGAAGATAGTGTGAGTTTAGAATTCATGGTTTGAGTTTTGGATAGCCATGATCCATGGAATACCACCACAACCCCAAACGCAAACCCAATCGCTCACCAAGCCCATGCCCAACCCCTAAATCCAAGTATTTGCATTACACGCACCAACGCCACTTCGCTGTGGGAAAATAAAATTCATTTACTCGTTAATTTTTTATATCTATTTTTTTTTACGTAAGAAATGAAGTGGATCCATTGACTTTGCCATTACTAGGGAGTTAAATGGCATTAAAGTTGGCGTCCTAAAATTTATTGTGCACTTTGAAGACCAACAGCTCAGTAATAGTATAGCCTAAGAATTTATGGAAAATATATATACCAAGGGAAATGAAGAGATATTTTATTATATTATATTATATTATTGAATGTAAATCCATAAGAAAAATGCATTGAATTTTAGCATTAAATGCGTACCAAAGGCATTAATTAAGTTTCTTGGTCTTCATTTATATTTTGAAAATTGAAATTGAAATTATTTTGCAAATGTCATGACCACGTCATCTCAACTCTCAAGGGTAGTATTGAATGCTGCATTCAAAACATAAATAAATAAAAATTAAAAATTAAATGCACACCTAGAAATCTATTTATTTAGACAGAGTGAAAATACGATTCAGGTCATCAATTTTGTACCTTTCGTCTTTCTATAATGCATTTCCTCATTTATTTTCTTATATTTTAAATATAAACAGTTGTCAGTTATTCATTCATTCAACGTTTGACCATAAAAACAAAAAAAATAAAAAAAATAAAAAATTAATTGATGTTATTACACGTAGGCATGTCATTATTCATTCAATGTTTTGACCAAGAAAACAAAAATTATTTAATGTGCCCGCCCTCCTCTTAATTAGAAAGCGTCTCGATGCTGTTATCCTTTTCGGTAATACCCATGTCATACGTGCACAGAAAGCAATCAAGAATTAAAGGTCAGACTACAATAATGGCGGGCTACCTGTTACAGGAAATATTTTAGACCCGAAAGAAAAAGAAAAAGAAAAATCAGTACATTTTCATGTCATCAATTTGTCATGAAAGAAGTCCCGATAAATTTAAGTAACAAAAGGAATGTGGAAAAAAGATATTCACCTTCAATCAAAATTATTACATGCTATATTGAACATCAATCCAAACAGCAATCATTTTACCTACGCTACTGATTGAATGAAACCCTGATTTTTCTTTTTTAATATAGTAAATACCTATTAACTAATATTCGTAAAGTATACTAAAAAAAAAAAAATCTTAAATAAGTATAAGAAGGTAACACACCTAAAAAAGTAGCTTCATTATTTAGTGAGAATGTCTTGGGATGGAGTTATGTTGTTTTAGGGAATAATATAAAAAGAAAAAAAAAATCCCTTTTTAATAATTACTTTTTAAATAAAGCTCATAAAACACTTTGATACATCAAACTACTATTTTGTATCAAAAATGTTATTTATTTTTTTTTTTTTATCTTTCATTCTAAAATACTCATATTTTTTTTAAAAAAAAAAAAACTATTATAAAAAAATTAATTTAAAAAAACGAAAAAAGAAAAAAATCAAAATAAAATAAATATATATAAAAAGAACAAACGAAACTCAAAATGTGACCTTTTAATTTTAGTTTTTTAAATTAATTTTTTATTTTTGCTTTTAAGAAATATGAATATTTTGGGAAGAATGATATAAAAGTGACATTATTTTATACAAAATGATAGTTTGATATATCAAATTGTCACGCATGTCACTTTGTAAGGCTTTATTAAATATGGTTGGTAGTTGAAGAAGCTATTTTATATTTATCCCTGATTTTTTTTAATTGGAAGGGGTAAAAGTATAAATGATAAACATGTCGAATTCTCCTAAGAGTAAATAATTTTATGAGGTTGCATCTAGGGTGAAATTAAGTTTTACCCACTCCATGCGGGGCAACTTGCACAGGTTTGAGGTTTATCTTTCAGTGGTGAGTACACAAAATGATCCTGCCTTGGGGTATCCAGTCATAAAAAAAATTTAAATTTTTTTAAAAAAAAAACAAAAGGTCTAATGTTGATATGAATCAAACTTATGCTCCGTTTGTTTCGACGTAAAATATTTTTAACGAAATCATTTTCTTTAAAATATTTTTCGACATTTGGCTCTTATGAAAAAATTACTAACGGCGAAAAACCACTGGTGACAAGATTCTATCACTAGCCGGTAGGATTCCAGCCATTTTAGCTGGATTCCGGCAACGGCCACACTCCGTTTTTTTCACCGTTTCCGGTGGCGCCCGGGGGTTACTGGAGATCGTTAGCTGCAAGGTTTCTTCCGGAGGCAGTGCGTGTACTACACGTGCCGTCACGGGTGGCAGTTTTCCTATGGATGGCAGCTCTGTTTGGTTTTTCTTGTGTTTTTGGTATATTCTTGACATTTGTCACAGTCTACCATTTATAGCTGCTTTAAGTCAGGATTTTTCTTGGCTTAGTGGGTGGAGATTCTTCATCTCTAGTCACTATGTTGGCCTACCAGCATTGATTTTGCAAAACAGACTCATGGTGTGGCCGTGGGTTAGGAATTATTATTATTATTTTGGGAAAGATCCACATACCCCTTCAAACTATTAAAAAATTGACAATGTCCCACAAAGTCACAAAAAAAAAAATACAAAAATGACCTTAAAAATTTTTTCAATAAAAAAAAGCCAATATAAATCCGGAAAAAGAAAAAAAATATATATATATTTTAGAAAAAAAATGAAAATTTTTATTTTAAAAAAAGCGAAAACTTTTAATTTTTAAATTTGGCCACCCTTAGTTTTCTGTATTTCTTTATTTTATTTTTCAGTTTTAGTTTTTTTTTTCCCTAAATTTTTTTTTTTTAATTTTATTTTTAATTTTACTAATGGTGTTTTCATAATTGGAAGAACATTGATAATTTTTGATAGTTTGGAGGACATTATTAATTGTATGGTAGTTTGAGAATGGTATGTAAACTTTTTTCCCTATTATTATTTTTCATTTTATTTGTTTTTGCTTTTTCCAGACTTTAGAGATATTTTTGTTTTTTTAGGAAAATTTATATTTTTGGGAGGACAAAGTCACGAGCCAAATAGATAGAAACATTAATCAAATAAAAAGATTGAAAAACATTAGAAATTGGGTGCAGGTAGATTGAGCTGTAAATTTTCCTGAAAAATGTAGAAGGTTTAATGAAGAATAGGGGAAGCAAGTGGCACAAAGTCACGAGGCTAGCAGTAGGGTTTTGATGGATTTTCTTTACCTGGAAGAAAAACGGATGTGGATGCCTGTGGGATCATTAATTTTGTTTGGCAGCATCTTCAAATAATAGTGCTTCACATCCGATTGCTAGTCTTTTCTCCAAAGAAAATGACAAATCCAATTTCAAAAAGCTTACATAAATGCAAATGGATGTTCTATTCAACAAGCCAACCTTGTTCTGAATCATATCGTGATAGGTTGTTTGTTGTTTAGCCACCTGCTTTAATGCTTGTCTCCTTTAATTTTTATTATCGATTTTCTTTCTTTCCAAGACAGAAATGTTATTAGTAAAAAAAAAAAAAAAAAAAGAATTTCTTTTTAAAATACTTAATATAGTTTTTGGCCCAATAATGTTGCTTCATAAAATCAAGTTTTTTCTCTTACATGATCAGTTGCATAAACGAATAAATAACCTTTTAACCTTTACATACTCAGTTGATCGCACGCCAAATCCTTTAATCTAGATTACCTGTAAAGAGAATAAATGTTAATTAGTCAAGCATAAAGTTTCAATCCTATCGGTAGTCACTTTGATCCTCTCGAGTTATCCATTTCCCTCCTCTATATAAAGTGTTTTCCCGTGCATTGTTGATTAGGAGAAGGGGTTTGATTGTATTAGGCACACATTCTTGAGCCTCCAAAAATAAAGGAGGGTTTGTAGTTCAGATGGCAGCAGCTAAGATACTATAGACACAATATCTTTTTAATGGTTGTACGCTCGTTCGCTTGGTTTGGCTGGGTCCAACCAGCCTATAAGGCTTTATTGAGTATGGACCTATTTGAGCTGACTAAACAAGTTGAGGAATGCGGATTTTTGGTGTGTATTATATGGCACACCAAGCTCTATGATAAAATGTCTCCCTAAATGGGTTTTTGACATATCATAGAACCACGTCAATTGGAGATAATATATTTGGTTTTAATTATCTTCAATTTTATAAACTTTTGGTTATAAATTCAAAAATAAAAATAAAAATAAAAAAAATTGGTTTTCAAATGCACATTTCACCATAAAATAAGGCTTAAATTTGGTTTTTAACATACAAATTCTCTCTAAAATATAGGTTTTAGTGTTATATCATTTATCGCATCGTAGGGGCCACAAGTAATTTACATAGAAATGATTATATATATATATATATATATATATATATATATATATATATATATATATATATATATATATATATATATATATATATATATATATGTATATCGAAGAATCAGTAAATTCTTTTTCTTCCGTTTGTTTCGGCGTAAAATGATTTCTAGAAAATGATTTCGGCATTTTTCGGTGTTTGGTAGGGACGAAAATAATAGTCAACCGAAAAATGATTTCTGTTTGACAAAAAATGCTTAGTAAATTTCGAAAAATGATTTACGCTTTTTAAAAGCGTAAATCGTTTTCCGAAGACGACAGACGCAGTCGATCTATTTTAAACGGCACAGTCAACCTTCAAGTTCAAGCAGCCGACCACCATCGAATATTGCCAGTATCGGAATCCAACAACATCCGGTTAATGTCGCCGGAATCTGGCGACGGAATCCGGCCACCTTCGCCGGAATCCGGCTACTTTCGCCGGAATCCGGCTATCCCAGATTCTGACGAAACTGTTCGGATTCCGGCCTTTATCTCAAATTTTGGTTATATTAGCCGGAATCAGGTAAAAATTGTCAGAATCTTGTCGGTCAGTGACCGAATCTTGTCATCGATGATTTTTATATTATTTTACATTAATATTTTTATGTTGTGAATAAAAATTGATTTTTATAAGTTAATATGATTGAATAAAAATATAAAAAAATATTTGCGATTTTTCGTACGCGCCAAACACTAAAAAATACTTTCGACGGAAAATGGTTTCCTGAAAAATGACTTTCCTAAAACCATTTTACGACGGAAACCATTTTACGTCGAAACAAACGGAACATTAGAGAGAGAAAATTTCATAACTTCTATTAAAATCAAGACAAATTATCTCAATCACTAATTACAATGTCATGATAAAAACAGGATAATTAATCTTCCATCCAAACATTCTCTAATGACCGTTGGATTGCCGTCCTCACTAAACGTTGAGTTGTCATGTTGGCATCCCATTTTGTCTCTCACGTACCAAGATTGCAGACTATTGAGTACTGTCTTAATAGTGACTCCAACACTGACCTTCCTTTCACAAAGCATGAACAACCCCCAATGCATCTCCTTCGATTATGACATTTTGACAATCTAAATCTCTGTTAATTAAACTTCAAAACTTTCGAGGCAGCATATGCTTCACCTATTGTTGGGTCAGTTATATAAGGTTTATAAGGTTTAGAGAAACACAAATTTGTCAACTCATTCACTTTAGAGTCTCTTAAAATTACACATACACTCAGCTTTAGAGTGGGTAAAAATTACACCTACACTCAAATCTTTTTGTTGAAATATCTATTGCCGCAACCGGCATTCCAATCCATTTTGGATTTTCCATGACACGATTTTGCTCTATAGTATTCCTCATGTGTTCTGCAACTTTATGAAAATCCTCCATTGCCTCTTTTACGCTTCTTACTACATGGGAAGGATGGATGAGATCACCGCCAAATACGATTGTATTTCTATGAAGCCATATTCTTCCAGCAATTGTAGCAACTCTATTTCTTCTCTTCAAGCTTCTCCAATAGCCCATTGAAAAAATGTAGAAAATCTTCTTCTTCGCTAGAGCATGTTTGTATTTTCCTAAAGCATGCCTCCCATATATCATTAGATGATGGACATGTCCATAAAATATGACAAGTCTCCGCATTCAACCCACATATAGGACAAAGTGGATCATGTACTATTTTATTTTTAGAAAGATTTTTCTTGGTTGGCAACAAATTATTGTATATCTTCCATAAGAACATCTTCACCACACCCGAGACCCTTAATTGTCAGAATTTCTTCCACACAATACTATACTTTGAAGTACCTCCTCGGCTCCTCCCACCTGCATATTTCTATCCTTTTCCAAATAATAAGCACTTTTTACTGAAAATTCTCTTTTAGACATGCCTATTCAAATTAATGGATCGGTTTGTCTATTGGAACTTATGGACAACCTACAAATGCTCTCAACATCATTTTTCATTTAAAAAAAAAGAAGAAGAAGAAGAAGAAGAAAAAAATAACTCATTAATTAGCACACCTTCCAGTGTTGACATACCTCCCCCCCCCCCCCCCCCCCACATTGTCCAGTGTTGTTTGATAAAAACAAACTGCAAATCATCAAGTCCTGGAGGTTTGAGTTGTTGCATTTGCACCATGGTTGTTGAAATTTCTTCACTAGTAAATTCCTTCAATAGTTGCATGTTCATCTCTTTAGTAACTTTCGCTTCCAAGCCTGCAGTATAATTTTCCACCTCTTCTAGTGGTGTTGTGGTAAAAAGATTTTTGTAGATGTGATGACCTTTTTTTTTTCTTTTTTTCTTTTTTGTAAAACAAAATTATCACAGTGGCATGATGATTAGTCATTAAGCCAATATCAACCTAATACATCTCATAACATATGCATAATCTATTAAAGATAAATCTATAGCAACAAAACTAAATTCATTAACTAAAAAGTGTAATTACAACATCAAAGCCACACATCTGTCTATCTGCTTAAGGCTTAATCAAAACATTATATACATCAAAGAATGACAATACAAAATAAGTGTCACATGCGATACAAGCCATATACAAAAGTGTATACAAAGTTCAACACATACGACCATCGCGACAAGCTTCTGTCATAGTACCCCAAACATAAAGCAATTGGGTCCTCGTCGAGTTCAGCAATACCTGCAGCCAAAGCATCAACATCTACACGGTCGTGATGATAGCCACGTTCACATAGCTGGAAGTATGAGTCTACAAGCTCAGCAGTATAAAACTCACTAAGTTTTGCAATGAGTCAACTATTTTCTTTTCTACCTTACGTTTACCATAACAGCTACTACCAACATGATGTTTTCTTTTAAAAAGCTTCATAGCTGATAAGGTAAACACAGGTTTGTATAAACATATGAAATCGTACATATGTAAATAAATCTTGAGACTCAGCTATACTCATACACAAGCATTCCACAACTTTGGGGAATTACCGGCATACAGGCATATCTAACCACGGGAACTAGGGCTGTAAACAAGCCGGTCCGAGCCGAGTTTTGGCAATCCCGGACCGGCTCGTTTTGAGGAGAATTTAAACGAGTCGATCCCGAGCTCGAGCTGGGCTTAAGGACCTTTGTCCGAGATTGACTCGTTGGGATAATACCCCAACTCGGGACTGAATGTAATCAAATAAAAAAAGCACTAAGGTATCGGAATCCGCACTCACAAACTCATAACAACCTATTCCTATGATCAATAATATTTTCCAAAGTTCTCACAATAAAATCTTAAGTATGTTTTACTTTTACTTCAAATAATCAATCAAAATCATCACATGTATCCATTCTTTACACAAATCACAAAAGAAAACCAATTTAAATTAAATCATCAAGTGTATTCGTAAATCACAGCAAGATATCCAATTTAAATCAAAATATCAATTGTATCCGTAGAATAAATCACAAGGGATATCCAATTTTTTTTATACAAAGAAAACCAAGCACAATCAATTTTATGGAACTATCCTAAATCATCAAATGTATCCTTGAATCACAAAAGATATCCAAGAATCATTCCACAAAATTGAATTGAAGTAAAACAATTGAAAATCAAACTCATTAAAATTGGAAAATATTACATCACATGATAATATAGTTGCTAATCATAAGTAAGGCTTCATCCTCAACCTTAGTTGAGGGTTTAGCCTCTCATGGCTAAAAATAACATGCTAACTTGAATTGAAAACATTAAAAATTAAAAGAACTTACTAGAAAAGGTGTTGCAGGAAGACACCAAAATTATGCTCTAACCTCACACTCCTTTTTCTTGAGGCTTAAAGGTCTATTTATAGGGAGAAAACAAACCCTAGAAGCCCTATAATTTCTATTAAAATCGGAGGTTAGTCTCCTAGTTTGAGTAGGAAACTCAAAACTCAATCCAAGAAGGAAAAGGACTCCAAATCCGTCCAGATTTGCGGTCTTTTATTGAGGGGCACTTTTAGCATAACAGACGTCCGAATTAGGAAAATCCTATTTCACAATGATTTGTATAAAATTGAGATAGCTTTCCAACGCCACTTGATTTACTTCAATCGAATATTTGAGCTGAAAGTTATGGGCAAAATACTATAACATATGCGGAATTTGAAATTTAGTCCAATTCGATTTTGACTCCAATTAGAGAAATTCCGATTTAGTCATCTCTTTGATTTGGTTGAACACAACCACATCATGTAGGTCTTCTCAAAGTGTGCTTTCTTTCACCTTAAAGCTATTGACCTGCAAAATACTAAAATACCAAAACTAACCAAAAACATTAGAAAATAACAAGGCTAAAGGTTTAGTAAATGCAAATTAAGGGGTCTACATATGCAATATTTGGCACTCATCAACCATTTCACCCAAATGGCCAAAATACAAAGAGATCAGATTCACAATGCCACGCGTGACTTGTCAAATGACACTCCTTACAAGACCACACTGGACTAAGACAAAAAGAATTGTTAAAATTTTTTACTCCCTTGCATATTTAATCAAAGTTCTTTTAACCTTGATAACATGTCAAGAGAGATTTATCATTTAAGATTTGTCTAGACAGACTATACATAATAATTAAGAGTTAAGACATACCTCATGACTCATGACATGAGTTATACCAACTTCTCCAACAAAAAGGGACAAAGCCAAAAAGGGTATATTAACTCAAGTTAAACAGATTGTCCAGCAGGAAGCAATTCAAGTTTTAAACAGATTGTCCAGCAGTTCATATTACATACTTAACAAAAAAAAACATATATAAAGTTAATAACGTCCGAATATCTAAATCAAACCTCGAAAGAATCAAGATGATGGCAATTCAACTTCAATCAGTTTCTACAAAAACAAGCACAAAGTCAGTTAATAAAGTTAGTTTATACCTACACAAAAATCAGTGATAAACACATGTAATTTCATACAAATTATGTGCTTAAAATGCCACTTATAGTTTCAAAGGTTTTTTTCTTGAGACCATGGATTGCTCTCACCCAATCAGAGCCACACAAAAGCATTTGAACAGTTTCAGTTTTCAAGGATGCTCGGTGTGGATCAATTACCCTACCACCAGCACTGAATGAAGATTCAGAAGCAACTGTCGTGATAGGTACAGCTAGAATGTCCTTAGCCATCTTAGACAAAATTCGGTACTTCAAGGCATTGAACTTCCACCATGCCAAAGCCTCGAATTCGTTATCAATATCTTCTCCACTGTCATCCTTATCGCCTATGTACACATCCTCTTCAAGATAGATATCCAAATCTGATTTAATGGGTCGAATGACATCCGTAGTTCTAACATGATCCCGATACCTTGATCGAGCTGTGGACACTTTAGGAACATGTGGGGTAGAAACACGGGAAAATCTTGAGCCTGCTCACTAGCACTTTGTTTCAAAACAGAATAATTATGGGCAGTGACATACACTTCAAACAGCTCATGCAGAACGGCCAGCACATTATGTATGTGTTGTGGATACTCGAAATCAGGGTAAATAAGAGGAAAACAAAAATTGATCAACTTCATCTTGTATCTTGGATCCAAGACAGCATCTATGGATATCAACAAATTGCATTCCCCCCAATACTTCTCAAACTTCTGAGCCATTTTTTTATGTCATTGATCTAACGTAGTCATGCCTATCAACACATTTCAACTACAGAATTTCCTTCATTCTCCATACCTCAAGTAGAAACAGATTTGAGGTAAGATAATCACTTCCCGATACCATGTTTGTAACTTTATTAAAAACCGACAAAACTTGGTTTACATTCTCAACCTTCTCCCACTGTTCCGAACTCACAACCCACTAAAATGCTTGATCAACTTGGTGATATCTTGGGAATACTTCTTTGAACCCTACTGCAGTAGCTAGCGTCAAATAGGTGTTGTTCCAATGTGTAGGGACATCTAGAACCAGTTTCTTAGATGGTAAATGCAAACGTTTAGCTATTTCTCTATACTCTTTCAACCTTCTTTCTGAAGCAACCACATACTTTATTCCTTGCCTAACAGAATCAACAATGTCTCCAATTTCAGCAAGCCCTGCTTGCACCAACAAATTTGTCACATGCGCACAACATCGCACATGGAATAACCGACCCCCAACATCCAGCTCATTCCTCAACTCAAAATCATCTTTAATGATTCTAATGGCAGAATCATTTGCTCTTGCATTATCAACTGTTATTGTTAATACCTTATCCTCAATGCCCCATTCTATGAAAAACTTCATAATGGCATCAGCAATAACAACACCACTATGAGGAGGAGGTACATTAAAAAAGTTCAAAATTCTCTTTTGGAGGAACCAATCTGAATCTACATAATGGCAAGTAACAACCATATATGACACCCTCTGTGAAGATGTCCACATATCAGTTGTTATGTTTACCTTCTCAACCCCACCAATCATTGCTTTAATCTTCTTCTTCTCACTAAGGTATATAGCTATGCAATCACCTTTCAAAGTTGCACGACTGATCTTTTTCCAATGGGGCGTGCATGCCTTCATAAACTTGTTAAAAAGTTCATGTTCCATCATTTTAAAAGGGTACTCGTGGAAGAGCACCATGTGGGCAGCGAGTTCCCTAACCCTCTTCTCACTAAAAGAAAAAATTGTCAAACTAGCCCCCCCACCTAGCTCACCATGATCATGGGTCAGAACCTTTTTCTTCTTACTGTTGGACTCCACATACTTCACACAAGCTACCAAATGCCTACGAAGTGTTGAGGTTGAACTAGATTTGGAAACAGCAAACAGCCTTTTACACCAATTACACTAAGATTTTTTTACACCTAAAACTTCAACTTGAGAGAAGTCATCCCAAACTTTAGAAGTCTTTGCCTTTGTTTCTTCTCAAATACACTAGTACCAGTACTAACATCACCAGGAGTAGGAACACTACCCACAGTGTGAGAATCAGTAGGACCAGTAGTGCTTACAGTTGAGGGATCGAAAGGAGGAGCATCTACAGTTACTGGTTGGTCTAGTGCATTTCCACTGCTAGCAACTCCAAGGGTAATGGAATGAGTAGTTGTATCATCACCTAAGTCTACTTCATTGACTAATACAACTTCATTGACTTCCATAGGCCGACTTATGTCCTCCATGTGTTGTTTTAAGTTGTAAACAACAATTAAACTTTTATTTTTATAACAAAACTAGGGCTGTTAACTACAGATTATGTCAGATTTGAGATTAGGGACTAGGGATTTAGGGATTTAGAGTTTTAGGGATTAGAGATTTATGATTTTAGATTTTAAGGGATTAGGGATTTATGGTTTTAGAGTTTTAGGGATTAAGATTCAGAGATTAGGGATTTAGGGTTTCAGAGTTTTAGGGATTAAGTTTTAAAGATAGGAGATTTAGGGTTTCAGAGTTTTAGGGGTTAAGTTTAGAGATTAGGGATTTAGGGTTTCAGAGTTTTAGGGGTTAAGTTTTAGAGATTTGTATCTTATGCTTGTGATTTAGGGTACAATGTTTAAGATTATGAAATATGAGAGTAACAAAGAGTTCTATGGTTTAAGTATTTAGTGTTTTAAGGTTATAGGGTTTTAGAGTCTTTTAAGGATTTAGGGTTTTAGAGTTTCAGGGATTAGGGATTTAAAGTTTTAGGGATAAGGGATTTAGGATTTTAACTTTTAAGGAGAAATGTTTTAGAGTCTTTTAGTGATTTAGGGTTTTAGAGTCTCAAACTATCAAACAACATGGTAGAATGGCAAGATATATACTCAAACAACATGCAGAATATATAAAGCAAAGCAAAGCATAATTTTTAAAGAAACTCAATTACTCAAACAACAAAACAGATTATGTACTCAAACAAAGCAACGCATAATATATTATAGCATCCTAGCATAGATTACAAATTTCTAACAAAGAAAAGCATATATTTTTAAACAACACAATTACTCAAACAAAGCATCACATAATATATTATAGCATCCAAACATAGATTACAAATTTCTAACAAAGCAAAGCATATATTTTTAAACAACACAGTTACTCAAACAAAGCCTAGTATAATAGATTACAGCCTTCTAACACGACTACAAAACACAACAATAATGTCAATAAACAAGCCAAAGCAAACAA
The DNA here is from genome assembly GCF_958979055.1 of Alnus glutinosa. Lineage (NCBI taxonomy): Eukaryota > Viridiplantae > Streptophyta > Magnoliopsida > Fagales > Betulaceae > Alnus > Alnus glutinosa. The sequence goes on from NC_084893.1 coordinate 12,467,713, forward strand.
AATTAAAACACTTTGTGCATATTATTTTTTGTTAACTAAAAAATTAACATGGCAAATTATGGATTACTCAAAGAACATGGTAGATTATGGATTACTCAGTTACCCAAACAAACCCTAAACCCTAATATATCACATATTTTCGAAAGACCTTTGAGTCGATATTGTTCTAATTGGTTTCACCGCTTCAAGTTTGAATCTGCAGTCAAGAAGGTTGATTTGGTGTCTCTGACTCTCTGTCACCACCTAAATTTGGACAAAAACCCATACATTAGATCTAAGTAAAACTGAAAAAATTAAAAACAAAAAATAAAAATAAACTTGTTCACTTCTTGAGATTTGAGAGTTGAGACCGAAGTTAGATACCTTTAGGGTATGTAGTATGCTCGTAGACTATAGTTGTAGTCGGCTTTGGCAATCCAAACCCTTCACTCCTTCAGAGTTTAGAATATTTTCTCTCTCAACTCTAAAGCGCCAAACCGTGAGCAATAGCGTGTAAGATCTATCATATGAGAAGATTAGAGAAAGAAAAAACATAAAAAAAATAAAATAAAATAAATCACTCAAACGCAAGTACTCGAGTAGCCCATCCATCATATCATCTAGGTTTAGGGATTCTGGCTGTGAGATGTGAGGCATAGTAGCCTTTGGATGGATCGGGATGGGATTGGATGGCAGGTCGATCATTGCCTCCTTGTACCCTTTACTGGTTTGAAGTCGACGAGAGTGAAGAACAAGAAGGAAATGGAAGACGGGAACCGCATTTGTGCCATTGGATTATCTCCTTCATCGTTCATCAACGGCGAATGGAGAGAGTTGATGAACGGGTCGTTGAGAAAATTGAATGAGAGCATAATGAGCATTCAATTTTTGTCTGATCTCCCATTAATGCTTGCCAATTCAATCGAGTGATGGTAGGGTTTTTTCCTCATTTTCCACTGTTCGATTGTGGAATTGGTAAAACTAATTCTTTTGAACGGCTTAGATCTATCATTGGTGATGACGGTTGAAGAGAACATTTAATGGGTTGTCGGCAAAATGGTTTTCCGGAAGGACCGAAACCATGCGTAGGTTAAAAAATAAAAATAATCCCCTGCATCCGTGACGGTTCGGTATGGCTGAAACCGGTGGCATCTCTGCATCTTGACCGTTGATTAGGACTACCATTTTTATTAGACTTAAATCTGCTCATTTAATATTGAGCTCATATGGACATGCAAACACCGGATTAATTCTACCTCAGTGATGCGTTCTAGCTGTCATCCATCTTTCAATCCAACGGCTAGAATTTCATCCACTTTTAATCGGACGGCTAGGGGCGTTGCATTTTGAATTCTTGGGAAATGATGCTGGCCGAATAGATTTTTTTACCCCCCCCCCCCCCCCCCCCCAATTTTTTTTCGGCTTCTACACTCTTCCTAAATTCGTCCTTTTTTTTCGTTTCTTTTTTCTTTTTTCTCTTCATTGAATTTGAATGGAAAAAAAAATTAAAAAAAAAAAATCATATTCATTGTTTTCTACAAAATTCCCAATTTTAGCTTCTTCTTTTTTCTAATAATACGAAGAAAAAAAAATTAAAATAAAACAAGGACTATTCTAAATGTCTAATAAATTATTATATTTTTTTTTAAAAAAAATAAAATAAATAACAACACAATTACTTAACGAAGACTATTAGACTACTTTAATAAATTAATATATTAATATCATAATTTGTTTATTTTTCATAAGATGATTAAATGATTAGAAAAGTGATGAGTTTTTTTTTTTTTTTAAAGATTAAAATTTAAAGCATTAGGGTTATAATGTAGATATATAGAGTTATTACTTATTAGTTAAAGATTAAAGCATTAGGGTTTTAATATAGATATGGTTAAACTTATTAGGCATTAGCTAATGTTAATCACTTAGTAAGTTAGTATGATAGTATTACACTATTACTATATAAGTTAATTTAAGTATGATTCTTACTTTTTATTTATTTAATTTGTGAATATAATTTTTAATATAACACATTACAATTGTTAATTATAATAATATTATACATTTATACTAATATTACTATATTACTATATTTGAGAGAACCGAAGAAGATACAAGAATGTAATAAAACATTAAAGAAGCTTCAAACTGTGCATAACAAATACATTGAGAGACAAGAGATTAGTAGATATATTAACGCATATCACACACAAGACTCATAGAGTTATAGTCCATAAGAGAGTCTTCTGTGATGCAATCAGTCTGGAAGTCCAAAGATAGGAATACCGAAAGGTCCAAAACTGCAAAAGTTGTTGTTGGATTAGGAGAAAGTCTTAAGAGGAAATTAAAGATAATCGATTCAAAGATAATCGACTCAAAAGTTGTAACTTGTAAGGATTTAAGGAGTTTGGAAGGCAGGATGTCAAATATTGTGAAGATTTGAAGCGTATAAAGCAAAAGATCAAGAAACTTAATGATAAACTTGAAAAGGTGAATAAGATATTTCTCTAATTGAACCGGACACACATTTCTTTCTCTAATTAGAAAAGGAGTGTGAAAACTCACTCACAAACCTAATTCCAAAACTTGTGGAAAATATTCCAAAAGTGCAAAAGTTATTGCTGGATGAGGAGAAAGTCTTAGAGGAAATTAAAGATAATCGACTCAAAAGTTGTAAGGAAGAGTTTAAGAAGTTTGAAAGGCATGATGTCAAATATCTGGAAGATTTGAAGCACATGAAGCAAAAGATCAAAAAACTTGATGATAAACTCAAAAAGGTGATGAAGATGATATATGAACTAAGTAAATAAGTGATTATGTAATACTAAGTTAATTACATTATAAATTATAATGTTAAATAACTTAAATCCAAACATATTTGATTACTTATAAGTTATGAGTTATGATAATATTAAATTTGAGAATTGTGATTTTAAATAATCACATAGCTAATTATAATTTATAATACTATTACCCTAACAAAGTAATTTGATAAATTTATCATTGCATAAATCACATTGATACGTATGTAAGTTATGTAACGTATCTAATGATAATATGTATATTGAACGGATCATATGCTTATATAATTATAGTTGTATTCATATGAATATGATAATGATCAAATGATATGATCTATATATGATATATCATATAATTAATAAATTATTATATCTAAATTGTTGATTCAAATTTTCAAAATTTCGAGCCCTAAACGAATCAGGCGAGCGGATCGGTCGGGTCAACCGTTACTCGGGTCGAAATTTTCGAGAGGCTGAAGTTGCCCAACTAGCCTTTGGTGTTCAACTTTTACAAGTTGATACAAAGGGCATTGTGCAGCGTACTCAGCAACAACATGCTTCATGCCACACCACCAAAATTTCTTCTTCAGATCTTGGTACATTTTGTTGTTTCCGAGATGAACATTATACCGTGTGTGATGAGCTTCATCAAGAATTTTCCTTCTCAACTCAAAATTATTAGGAATAACTATTCTCCCACTCCAGTTCAACTTAAGGCTATGTGAGATGCGGATGGGGAAACCCAGGATAACATGATTGAGATTAACTCTTTTGATGTTATTTTCATGACTTCTAGTATTAAGTTGTAATATTTAAGGGATTTCGATACTGGTCTTTTGACCATTACATTTGGTGACTATCTATGTTATGATTATTTAGCTTTGCTCTGGTTGTTATATGATTGTGGGTTTTAATTACTATCTTTATGTTAAGTAAAAGTCTTCCGCTGGAGACTCTCTTTTTAGAGAGGAAGAGATCACTGTGGTCTTATTCTTCTTAGAATAAGACTTTGAGGTAAACAATAAAGTTAACTACCAACTAGTTAATTTTATTGAGGAGCTACATTAATTCCCCAAAGGCCAAGAACTTCAATAATATAATAACCTATTACTCCATGGCTTCATGTGGGCTTTTTTATGGCATGGTAGTGATGAGTTTGAGCATGCAAAGTGCGAGCTTATATGGTAGAAGATAGCAAAAAGAAGTTTACCAAAATAACAAGAACTTCAGTAAAAAAAAAAAACCTAGCTAGAGGCTAGAATTGGAGAATAGGGGAATAAATTTGCGGAAGGAGAAAAGAAACCTAGATGATAGAATTAGGTTTTAATTATATATATATAACCAGTTACCCTGTTATTAACTGGATTTCTAAATCCTTATAACCGGTAACCACAACCGGCCTAGGTGGTTATCCGGTTGCGGTTATTTCTGGTTATGTGATTAACCATTGTTGGCGGTTATTAACGGTTAGGGGTTATTAGCAGTTAATAACCGCTTCGCTTGTACACCTCTAGGTGGGAGCGAGTTTCCATCTTTTCTGAGGGGTGGGCCACTGGAGGCCGGAGGGAGAGACCCCCTCCTTGCCCTCTACAATTATTTTCTCTCAAATAAATTCAAATAGTGATTGAAATAAAAACCGTTTAACAATTTTCTATTTTCATTTGAGTATCGATATACACCCTATGGTCCTTAAGTGCAATTGGTTATAGACTTATGGTGGTTTGTACAACCGATTTGGTTTAGATTCTGTACTTTGTTTACACTTTAAGCCATATCCATTTATATACAATGAACAAAATGATATGAGTCTAGCAATAATTCGCACGTCAAACATCGTAAGGTCGCTTTAAAAGTTATATAATTACCAATTAAATAGGGTAAGAAATCCAATTTAAATAATGATATACTCAAATATAATGTTTGGGTGTATTTTTATTCTTATTTTTTGTGTTCAATTTATAATTACCAACTTATGTCATCAAATTTTTGATTATTAGTTTCTAATAGTATTTCTATTTTTCTCATTATATTAAATATTAACTTTGATGGTTAGGTTTGCACTATGCATTTTATAAAATATATATTTATAGAGTAATACTAGGAACCATCTTTTTATCCTCATAAAGTTAATGTGACTTTTAAAATTACTTTTAAATTTAGGATGGATCACTATTGAATTTTGATCTAATAGTAATTTGAAAAGCTAAGTTAATTTTGGGAGGATTAAATAAGGGATCCTATGGCTATAATTACTCATATTTATATAGGTGTTAATTACAATATATAGTAGATAAACTAAATATAAATTTAAATATGTTACATATTGAGTTTAGACAAAATGTATGTTAAATTAAAGTAATTCAGGCATAGAAAAAATGGAAAAGTACACATAACCCTTTCAAACTTACCACCTCATTGTCAATGTCCCTCCACAAAACTACCAATTGTGTCAATGTCGCCCCCCTCCCCCCAAAACTACAAAAAAATATCAATGTCCCTCTAATAACAAAAATATCCTTCATAAAATTATTAAAATAAAATAAAAACTAAAAAAATTATTAAAAAAATATAAAATAACAAAAATGTATACAAAAAAATAATAATAAAAATTAAAAACTGGTTTTTTTTTTTTTCTTTTCTTTTTTTTTTTTAAAAAAATTGTTTTTATAATTTTCAGTTATTTTTTCGTTTGTTTTTGTTTTTTTGAATTTATAAGGATATTTTTGTCTTATTCAAAAAGTTTTAGGGTTATTTTTGTCTTTTCGTTAGTCTTGAGGGGGACATTGACATTTTTTGGTAGTTTGAGGAGGGATATTGACATAATTGGTATTTTGAAGGGTGCATTGACAATTAAATGGTAGTTTGAAATGAATATATGTACTTTTCCTTATAAAAAAGAAAAAAAAGAAAGAGAAAAAGAAAAAAGTTCAACAAATTCAGAATTGATAAATGCTTTTATTTCTGATTTAAGTTAGATAAAAGCTAAACCAGTTTTGTAGTAAATTTTTTAAATAAAAAGTTATGTCATCAAAGATGCCATGGAAACTAGTTGTAATCTTAGAGCAATCTTTAACATTTTGATAGCGGATCACTATCATGCTCAAGCAAGACGTGTCAAAGTTGTGTTGCCTAACTTTAATGAAAGGCAGAAAATCACTTGTCCAAGCCCACACTTTTGCAATTTTTTTTTTTTTTTTTTTTTTTTTTAATTCGTTTTCTTCCTAGCAAACGTAAAACCTAATTCAATTAAAGTGCTTCAAATGCCATCGAATAAATTAACCCAGAAAAAAGAAAAAGTACAAAAAGATTTACAAACCTTCTTGGTCGAATAAATTGAAGGGGAACACATGAAAATAAAAAATAAAAAATCCCAATCCTCAATTAAAGGGGTGAAGGGGTCTAAACGAGGTGTTTTTCCCAGCATTTAATGCTGCCATTTACTTGCATGCCCCTCTTTTCTTGAATTCTCCTCCCAGGCTCACCCCACCACTACCTCCATCAATTAATACACGAAGACCATAAATGAATCAATTAATCATATTATAATTAATCAATTAAATTAATGATAATTTTAATAAAATCTTGTTATATTTATTTCATAACGGCCTATGTTATCACTTTACATATATAGCTCTATTTATTCCCAAGAAACCCTTCACTCTCTCTCTCTCTCTCTAAAAGCAAAAGCCTTGTGCAGCTTCAGAAATGGCTGCTGACGTGAGCGCTCTGGTTCGGGTCTTGAACGGGTACAACAAGGAGGATCCGCATCGGGCGGTAGGGAATGATTCTAGCAGTGAGAAATCTACGGCTCTGATTACTCGTGACCTGCTTGGTGGGTCCTCCTCCTCCTCTACCTCTAAGCTTGCTGAGTCCCAGGAATTGGACCTCGACGGGCAGGTCCCTAATGGCTGGGAAAAGCGTCTAGACTTGAAGGTTCGTCCATTTTCTCATCTGGGTCTCTTTGTTACCGGCAAAATGTAACCCTTTCCGGAATTTACTCGGGAAAATTTTGTTGTTTCCTTGCACTTTGTTTTGAAATTCAAGATTTTTCTTTGTGAAGATTGCTTTGCTTACTGCCATGTTTTTGCTTTGGAATCTCTTTATCTGATTTGGATCTCTGTTATTTGTAGAGCTTCAATTTTGGGTCTTTGCTTTGTTCTTGTGTAAAGAAGGATATTGATTGTTGTTTGTAATTTTCTGTATTGTCTCTTTGTTCTATGTTTGGTCGCCGAGAAATTGGAGGAATAGGAGGTAAAGAAAATTCTTTTTTTTTTTTTTCCATTGTTGCAAATCATAGGGAGAATTCAAATCATTCAGTTCATGAACTAGCGTTGAGAAAAGCTTTTTGGTACACCCCCAAAACCAAAAGTGAAGATTTTTCTAGAATTCGTATAAGATATATGTATATTTATTTATTTTTTCAGTCTGCAGCCAAACAGAACTTAGAAATTTCTAACCCATTTCTTTGTTTGACCATTTAATAATTTGGTTGGTTTCTTGAACATTATTGCTTTATTTAAACAAATATAGAGATTTTCAATATCAGAGTAATTAAGAGCATGAGGATTTTCATTTTCCATTAACCGAATGTTACTCTTCATTGTTCTGCCCCTTCTGATCACAGGGATTAGGATCCTCTAACAGTTGCTTTTTAATCATTATTGAATACCACTACTTTTCTTCCTTGAATCTCTCTCTCTCTCTAATAAATTCTTATCTTTAATTGGAATTGTCTATTAATATCTTATTATGAATATAAAAATGGAAACTCATGATTTTTTTTTTTATTACATTTAAATAATTGGTTAATTTGTGTACTTTTTTTCTAATTTTCAATGGTTGCAGTCAGGGACAGTGTACCTACAAAGATGTAGCACCCCAAATTCACCTTCAATCTCAGAGCACAAGCACCAAAGCAATCCAACAGTTCCAAAGCTTCAAGATTTAAATTTCCCACCGTCGCCGTCAAAAATCACATTAAATCTATTTGAAGAAAGTTGCTTGGATTTAAAGCTAGTATCGTCGTCGTCGTCGAACAATTATCAAAGCGTTTGCACTCTTGATAAGGTGAAATCAGCGCTTGAAAGGGCAGAGAAAGAGCCAGCGAAGAAGAGAGCATCATTTTGGAAATCATCCATGTCACCTTCGTATTCTTCATCATCCTCTTCGATCAGAGAAACCACCCAAGAAGAAGATACCCATGAAGACAAATTATTATCATCGCCAATTGCCGCAGGGTGCCCCGGTTGCTTGTCTTACGTTTTGATAACCAAAAACAACCCAAAATGTCCTCGCTGCACTTCGGTTGTCCCCTTGCCCATGATGAAGAAACCTAGGATTGATCTCAACATATCAATTTGAGTCATTAACGAATACTATTTATGCTTTTTATCCAATATTTTCTTCTCCTTTTCTTTTTCTTTTCTTTTTTCTTTTTGTTTTTTTTTTTTTGTTTTTTTTGTAGATGATAGATGAGATTAAGGCTTAAGAAATAGATTTGTTAGTGAAAGAAGAACATATTGTACATGTTAAAAGGATGGTAGTTTTACTAGCATAGTCGATAGAAGTTTTCTTCCTTGTGACTTTCTTTTTTTCTTCCTCATATTTTCATGCTCTCTATATATATATATATATTTGAACTTTATCATGCCCACCTCCTACAAAAGAGATTTTTCTAAAATATAATATCTATGCGGTTTAGGTTTGGATTAAAGTAGCACTATGTATGGATTAATATGAATGAATTCCGATGAGAAATAAGTATTTGCTTCCCTAAAAAGTAGAGTGAAAGGCGGGAAAGTTTTCAAATAGTATTGATATGGATTGTAATTATTGTTTTATTATCTTGGTCAGATTATGTTTTGGATGTTTCATTCATAAATCCCAATTGGATGGCACTATACATAGATTCCAAGTGGTAATTAGAAGTAGATGATGTCAAAATGACCAGCGAAATGAGTAGCTGCTTTGCTGGTGTCTCCGATACTGATACTGAATGAAGGACATATGTATGTATTAAATTTCCAGGATTCAGGGTCAACGACGTAGGCAGATAATCAACTGCAAACTTGTTCGTGTCAGGAACAGGAATGGTAGACTTTTTGTCATCTTTTTTTATTGTGTGTTCAATTTGTGACAAAATACAAGTTACAGTAACTTGAGTGTTGGCATCCCTGGAAATTGAGTACCACAAAATTGGAGAGCTGTGAAACACATTTTACACATTTAGTCAAAGGGCGTTGTATAGATTTGGTGGGTAGTAGCTGAAGAAAAGTTGGCATTCTAAATCGGCATACCAACTCTCCATATCTTTGGGGCATATCTTCTTTCTCTTGACCATTTCATTTGGGCATACAAATGAAAAAAACTTCGTCTATTCTAACTTCGTCTATTCTTCACCCCTCATCCTCAAAGTTTATGCGACTAATCACTAATCTTCATGCATCAAATGTTATCAAATAGTTTTGTTCATCACCCACTTTCGATCCTCCAAAACTTATATAGTGTGGTCATTCCAATAAAAAAAACCAATTTTCATGCATCAAATGCACAAGAGACCACGCCACATATGTTTTGAAAAATAAAGTGAGTGATGAGTAGATTTACTCAATGACACGTAGACTTTGGAGAATTGAGAATGATAAGAGGGCGATTTTACCATTAATCTTGGGTAAATCTAAGAAATTAATTGTACTAGAAATAATAATGCCTTAAGGGGGGGGGGGGGGGGGGGGGGGGGGGGGGGGGTGGGGTAACCGACCAACCTAAAATGCCTATGCAAGTATTAGTTAATTAGACAGTCCGGCCTAATGATGGAAAGCCATTAATCTCAGATTGTGACTTTCATCCGTCCAATTGGATTTTTTTAGAGGGCTAGCTTCAACTTTTGGCCAAAAGAAAATTCACATGGTTAGGGCAAATACCGGTTTCTGTACATCTTTATTGGGTCCTTCTTTAGATTATTAAAGAGGAAAGTGACGTACAAAATTATGGTTGTGGCATATAAATGTTTGAAAAGAGTATTCACCTACACTTTGTGAAATTGATGCGTTTAATAGGTGCTGCATGAAGCTAATATAATTATGACCAAATTCATTAGTATACCTAACCCACAATAAATGAGAATTTAATTTCATCAGTCTTTTAAATTGCTCACCTACTTTCTCTCGTATGAGTTTAATGTCTATTTTTTCTGGAATTTTTTTTGTTTCTTTTTAAAAAAACAGTTGTGGCCTCTGCTGCCCTACCGATTAATCAATGAAAAATCACTCATTTGATCATAAACTAGAAGTTCCTTTTTGGCTTTTAGACAATAACAATTTGGTTGATTTGAGTGCTTTTTTTTTTTAATGGCTTTTGCTTCCACATGCCTTCTTCCTTCCTTCATAAAAGAAAAGTGATTGGGCGCACAACATAAAACACATAGAATCAAATTCATATAGCAGGTCTCATTCATATAAGTCTTACTCATGTATCTTGTAGTGTGTACAAATTGTACATAATTATTATGTAAAAATATTTTTTCTTTCATAAAATATCCTGTCACGTGTTCCAATATGGTCATGTCATAGGATCCGATACTCCTTCATCTGTTCATCACTATAAACGAGGGTCCTTTTTAAGTTGGATGAGATTCAAATAATCCTAAAGGGACCAAGTACATATATTCCTTCTCCATATGCTAATATTCCTAACTTCTTCATTTTCTCTAGGTTGTTAAGCTATAAAGTCGGAGTACAAGGAGTTTCGAATTTCTTAAAAGTTACACCAAGGCCTAGATATAGAGTTCAAACATATATAATTTCCAAAGAATCATTGAGAAATGACTCATGAGACATATCATGCTTAGAGAAATTTATTGAAATTTATAGGTATTATATCCATCATTTTCTTTTGGGAAAACAACAAATTGATCCTTAAAGAATAGAAATATGAGTTTACATGCGGATGCGATTATTTATAATATCTGTAGCCGCATTTGTAAAATACAGATATCACTTTTAGATATCCGAATCATGTTTTGATTATCCACATTTGCGCAGTTATTACGGTTATTAAGTACAATTATTATACGCTACACGTATATTAAATAATGGGTCTATTTATTTTTTTGGACATTTTTAGATCTCTATTAAAGTTTATTTTAAACGATTTTTACTAGCTTAAAATAATCAATTCCCAAGTTTTCATCACTCGTTCGGGAGTAATTCTACATATATATATATATATATTAAGTGTCCATAAAATATCTATCGAAAAATGAGATGGCTTTTAAAATCACAATTTGATCAAAATCATCATTTGATCAATCATACATCCAATAATAATTTTCAAAGCACCTTTTTTTTTATTTTTATTTTTTTTATTTTTTTTTTTATAGATATTTAATAAATACTTAATATACGAATTACTCCACCTTGTGTTAAGAAAACAAAAACTTGAGCTCACCCATGACCCATCCCTCGCCTCATCCCTGGTGCAAGATTCACGCAGAGCTTGCCGTTCGTGAATGCCCTCTATCCTCATATTACTATATTGCGCCTCTACCAACCTATTTTTACTATGATGCCCCAACAATTCTTCCTCTGTGCAACTATCAGGGAAGGGGTGAAGACTGGAGAGCCCCTCCTCCCTGCGTCTCCGTGACGTGGCACTCATCTCTTCTTTTTTTTTTTTTTTAAAAAAAAAAAAAATTCTTATAATTATTATTTAGGGTATAACTGTAATCTCACACACGGTATGACGTGTTCACTTCATAATGTGATAATGGCCGACTTGGCAATTGGCTGACGTCACAAAACTTCTTCTAAGGTCTAAAAACTATAGGAAAGAGGGTTTTTTTTTTTTTTTTTTTTTTTTTTTTTTTTTTTTCAGAAAAAATGTGTTATACATTATTTTTTTGTCATCGGCTTATCATTTCATTTATAAAAGTTATCATTAAATTTGTAGGATCCATATGAGAAACCATATGAATCTCACAGATTCAATGGTGATTTAAAAAAATAAGAAGATGAGAGAGAATGACAAGAGGATGAAATAAATCATTTTTTTTTTCTAAATGTGTTATACATCTTCCTCATGTTCTATTCACATCTTTTTACTTTTGAAAATTATCATTAGATTTGTGAAACCCATATGAAGGACCTACATGGACCCTACATATTTAATGATGATTTTAAAAAATATGAATATAAGAAAATGACAAGATGAGAAAATTAATCATTTCTATTTTTTAAACAAAGATGTATTATTCCTCCTACTCCTACCCTCCGCCCATCCTCCTACTTTTGATTGAAAATCCATGACCAATTTTTCATTTTCCTTTTTCTTTCAATCAAGACTTGCTCTAGGTCCTAAACAAAGGATATTAAGAAATTGGATAAGCATGTAATGTCTAATGAATAACTTTCAATTTGTCTCCTTTTCAAGCAACTAGCCACAATTATGTTTTGAGAAATGTTTAGTTTTTATCTTTTGCAAATTTTTTGTCTATCTTCGTATACAAGAAATTAGCAAATTTACCATTGAATATATGAGACTCATATAGGATCAACATGTTATCCCACATATTTAATGATTAATTTATAAAAGAGAAGGCTAAAAGATGGATAATAGATGTGTGTGTAACATTTCTCTTATGTTTATCGTATAATAATACATAGTAATGTTATGTTCCATCTTTTTAAACCATCTAAAGTTGATGTTACTTTTAGAATTGACATTAAAAATAAAACATCTGTCCTTTTATGGCTTGTTAGCTAGATCAGCCATATTTTATTTGTTAGGGAAGTTTTATTGTTAAAGAGTGATACAAATATCTGTCTTTGTAATTTTTGTTTATTTGTAGGCAGCACCCAAGTCAGATTTTTTTAACTTAGTGTACGTGTAGGGTATCGATGTGCTTCTATTTACTATATTTGCCTTTGAACCTCTTCAGATTAATGCAAAGGAGCTTCGGTTATTTAACTTATTTTGTCCAAATAATAATAATAATAATAATAATAATAATATAACTTGCATTTATAGTTTTCCTTGTGGAATGTACATAATATTAGCAATTAATTATCCAAAATATACCGAACATTTAAGACCCATCAGAAACCACTAACATATGAATTGTGGTTGTTGGCAATTTTTTACGGCGAAACGGTTAGGTATTGATATGATACTTATTTTTTGTAAATATATCTCTGAACTTAAAAAGGTGACAATGATCCCTCAAACTACCATTTCGTTATAAGTTAGCTTTTTAGTGTTAAAATGAACCAAAAAAAGATTTGGCAAATTGCAAATATTTTATTTGAAATACCCTAGTTATCGTAAATTTTAAAAAGTGACATTTGACATTGTCAAACTACCAATTCGTTGCAAGTTACATTCGCTTTGCTTTTAGCATTAAAATGGATGGAAACGACACAACCTCTCTTATTTTTTTTTTTTCAATAAACTTTTTAAGAGTATAAGTGAAATTTTATTTGGTTTAATTGACGTGGTAGGCCAGATATTGTAGCACCTACAAGCGAAGTTGTGCTATTGGTTTGACATGCATGTAAAATTGGATACTTGACAGACCTACCATTTGGACGGATAAACCTTCTGTTACGTTAAAGCATTTTTTATATATAATTTACTCTTTTAAACTATCTATCGTTCTACGGATAGTCCTTGGAACTATCAACGCTTACATTTTGATCCTCTAAACTACCAAAAAAGTTTAAAAAATGCCTAATTTGATGAAAAATGCCTATAATACCCTTACCACGTGTCATTTTTCAATTAAAAAATAATAAAAATTAAAACTATTTTACAAAAAAGACTAAAAAAAAATTTAAAAAATTTAAAAACTAAAATAAAATATAATTTTATTTTTTAAATTGAGAATAATCTTAGTTGATTAAAATTTTATTTTACTTATTTTTATTTTTATTTTAACCTTTTCTCGAAATCAAAATATGAACTCATTTAAAAAAAAATATTAGTTTTAATCATTTTAAAAGTCACTTTTTTGTAAGTTATTTGTTTTTTAAAAAAATTATTAACAGAATTTTTTTCATATCAGCGAGTCAACAAATCACCCTCAAAAACAAATTTTATTTAATAAATATTGCATACTGAATCTATCGACTAATTTTAATAAAATTTTTATCCAAAATTTGCGATCCAAATTACTTTTCTATTCGATTTAATCAAGGTTTTTATAAAATAGACTAAAAGAGTTATTCTTTTATATATCTAAAATGGTAGAAAAAAAAAAACTGGATATTATATTTGATATATACACCAGATTATGAAAAAATTATATCGTAAACATGGGCATTACTTTTTTTGGATTTACTAACTGATAAATTATTACTGATTTATAACCTTATTAATCCAACGACCTACAAGAAAAAACTGTGAAGGTGGACGGCCAAGATCTGTCCAAAAAAAAAAATGGTGTTTGGTGGTGACCTATGAGCCACCCCTCTAGCAGCCACCCGCCAAATACTAAATATATTTTTTTAAAAAAAAATATTTTAGTTTTTAATTTTTAGTTTTTTTATTTTTAAATTTTATTTTATTTTTTTATTTTTTAATTGAAAAATGAAACTTGGCAGAGGTATTATAGGCATTTTTCGTCAAATTGGGCATTTTTGAAACTTTTTTTGTAGTTTTGGGGCCAGAATCCAAGCGTTGGTTGTTCGGGGAGCTATTCGTAGAACGGTTGGTAGTTTGAGGGGCCAAATTGTAATTTTCCCTATATATATATATATATATATATATATATATATATATATATATATATATATATATATATATTGTTTTGGAAACGTTTTAAAATGAATGTATTAAAGAATATTAAATGAAGAGAGTCTGAAATGGGAAAATGAGAAAGTTTAGTTGGCATTTATAAAGCCCAACACACTTTAAGCATTTAAAGTAATGTTTTGGTGTATGCACTTATGTGTATACTCTATTACAGTACAAAGTACCGGACGCATACACGTGTAGCAGTGGGCTGTAGGGTGCTAGTGGCACCTTGATGACGCACTTGGCATGAAGCATTAGAGCTCGGAGCGATCTAATCATAACCATTCAATTTTGGATGGTCATGATCATTTAATTTGATGGTTTGATCTAGACCATAGGATGCTTCTTAGGTAGATCTAGTGGTTGGATTTACTGGACTATCACTAAAGTAAATTGTAAGGTCAAATTAACTTTGATCTAACGGTTGAGATTAAATAATAATTATTTAATGGATATTATTAAATAATCATTTATAGTTATTTGATCCAATGATCAGAATTAAGTGTCTGTTAAAATATCAATAGTTTATAACTGTTATTTTAACAGTTATGGACGGTTGAATTAGTAGTTAACAAATAACTGTTATTCAACACAATATAGAAGTAACTGTTGTCCAGTTATTAAAAAGATACCAATTTTTCTTTCATCAATTTTTTTTTTCCTGATACCTTATGTACTTAAAATTTCGAGTATCTGTCTCTTACTATAATAGAAAATCTGAGGGTATTCTGGTTTATTTTCCATTTGTGCAAAATGCAATTAAACAAACATAAGATTTTGGGCTCCATTGTATCCTGAAGAAATATTTGTTGTAACTCTTTGCATACAATTTATGGTGGAGGAAAATAATTCTTAATTAAAGCAACATTGTAACGCACCTTTGGAGCATTTTTTTTTTTTTTTTTTTGGCTTTCTTTTACTTTTTTCTAACACCTTCTTGGCAATCGACCAAAATATAAGTCTTTATTGGGCGGAAAATAAACTTGGGTCCCTATAAGTGTGAGAGCGGGGGGGTTAAAATAGGTCGGCCCACTTGTAAGGTAATCGGCGGATTTTTCCCTCATTACCTCGAGCGAGCAAATGGTAGGAATATGGAATGTAGGGGCGAATAATACCCGCCCGCCCACATACCTAATAATATATATATATATATATATATATATATATATATATATATATATATATATATATATATATATGTTATATAAATGTGAGTATACTGTCTACTCAATTCTCCCACGTATACTTAATTCCTACCATTTGCTTGCTCGAGGTAATGAGGGAAAAATTTGCCCAATATCTTACAAGTGGGCTGACCTATTTTAACCTGCTCGCCCACATACCTAACATTATTTTTTAATACTTTACTTGTAATGTCCAAGACTTTAATTAGATGTTTAAGATATAAATTAGATGAAATAAATAATTAGAGTTAGCAAAGTGGCAAGAAAAAACATTGAAAACGCGTAAAATCGAGTTTCGGGAGGCCGTGTCTGAATGGGCGAGGAATAGAATCTAGACGAGAGAGGCTGAATGTTCAAATGGACATTCTGGTTGTTGTATCTAGACACACTTGATAGTATGTCCATGTCTGGACTTGTGTCTGGACATGTTTCGGGACAACTTTAGCAGTAAGTCACCTTCTATCAGCGTGTTCGAACAACCACTTAATGTGTCCAGACACTGTGTGATATAAATGCAAAAATGATCCATTTTTCAACTCATTTCCGCACCCTGCTCGTCCATTCTCTCCATTTTCTCTAAGGTTTTCATTTTAAACCCTTGATCAACGAATATTCAAGCCCCAAAACTCAAATCTAACACCAGGAACGTGATCTACGTGAAGGGATCTACGTTTCTATCGATTGGTTTGAGATAATTTCGTAAACTCTTATCATTTGAGATTTTGTGTTGATTCTTGAAAGATTGAGTTTGGTCTTTCAATATTCTTTAGGTTTTGCACGTTTTGGAGTTTCCTATACATTCTCCAAGCTCCAGGTTGCGCTTGGGTGAATTTTTGTAAGTTTCCAAAACCCTAGCTTCTTGGGTATTTGTTTAAATTGTGATTTTTAGTGTCTAACCCTAAGTAAATCTTATGGGTTAGTGATTTGTGTTGTTGGGTTGTTGATTGGAAACCTAGAAATTCTATGGGTTTTCCATGGGTCTAGCTCATGAGCAATTTAAAAGCTAAATGTGAGTCTAGTGTTAGAAATTGATAAAGTGGTGTGCAATGTGTTATTTTTCAGTTGTGCATTGCAAGGCATTGTCTAGGAATTCATAAGTTGAGCCTAATATTTGCAAGGCATTGTTTGGATGATTTCAATTACTTTCAAGTATGTTGAGAGAAGAAGATGATGTTTATGTGATTTAAGATATGATTATGGAAATATGATTTGAGTTATGTTTTGATGAGTTTTGAAGTATGCTGGGGTTGAGATATAAATTATGTGACTTCGTGTTGAGAAAATGACCCGTTGAAATGTTTATGTTTTATGAGAAGATTATGTGTTAAAAGCATGATTGTGAAAGTAAATATATATTGATTTGAGCATGAATGTGAGTGAAAAGCATAAGATACTATAAGAATCAAGCAAGTCTCCAGGATCACATTAACGAACAAGTCTGTGAGGGCAAGCCCTCGATGCTGTAAACGTAATAAAAGAACATAGGGCCAGCATCCCTTTTAGTACTACATTATAAAAGACCATTGGACCGGCATCCCCTTTTGCACTACATTATAAAAGACCACTAGGCCGACATCCCCTTTGGCACAAAATTATAAAAGACCACTGGGCTGGCATCCCCTTTGGCACTACACTGTGTTTTGTACATGAGCATGCATAACATTGTTTTATGAGATGTTTAAGTGGTTTTCATGGCTAGATGTATTAGTATGCCTATGAAGTTCAATGAAACAGCAAATATGTATACAGCTACAGCTGAATTGCATTGATGAGTTTTCATGCTAGACGTATTAATACGCATATGAGTCTTAATGGGAAAAGGCATATGTATATTTCTATTCGGCTAGTTTGCATAAATGTTTTAAAGGCACTAAGCTTGTTTGTACTTAGATACTTGTGTTTCTCAGAATTTGGAAATGCCTGTATCTTTGTATAGCTATGCTTGATGCCATATGTTTTCTGCTTAGACATACTTGTATGCTAGTGTTTCCCAAGTAGGAATGCTTGTATACGTGTATGGATGAGCCACTTAGTATAAAAGTAATATATTGTAGATGGGCTTGTATATATGCAATTCCAAGGGGTAGATTGGAGTGCTTATATACGTTCATAGCTACATAGTATACTTTCACATGTTCTAAAGTATCAATGTTTACCTTATCAACTACGATATGTTTTCGAGGGAAGGATCTTCATAACTAAAAATGGTAGCTGTTATTGTAAACGAATAATAAAATGAAATGTCAATTCTATGCGAAAACTTAGTGAGTATTATACTACTGGGTGGTGAACTCATACCTTCACCTGTACAGACGTGGCTAACACCACGACTGTATCGGTGTTGTTCCTTTGGCTGCAGGTACCGCGGATATTACAACTGAAGCTCACCGCGACGATTGTAATGGTTGGACCATGGGCCGTTCATCATTTTGTAGTTTTTTGTATATAGCTCGTGTCGCCTGTGACATATGTACTTGTAGAGCCAGCCTTTTGAGTATGTAATTAATAACTTATGTTGAAGCCTTAAACAGATAGACCATTGTTGTGCAAATATCCACTTAAATAAACAAATAAATATTTTTACGTTTTACTCGCAAGTGCACAAGATCAAAATAATAGTATAGAGGCAAATATGAGATCATTCCCACAATGATTGGTATAGATTGTATTTAAAGAGAAATTCCTAAAAGAGATATGTTGAATGAAGTGAGATGAAATATTGAATTAAAATAATAAGAAGAAAATGTAGGTTTTCAATATCCACCACTAATAACACTCATCTAAGATTCGCAATATGCACAATACTACAATCATAATATGATGTTTAATATCTACTAGCCACAAGGGAATGGTAATTCTCCTAAAGCTATTGATTTTCCTAAGTAACGAGTTAGGCATGGTATCTACTCTAACTCTTTTCTTTCTTAAAGGATTTAGCATGGTATTTACTAATTTGTTCTTCAAGAAAGCAAAAATCTATGGAAATCCGTAAACATACTCAGATTGGAACATGGTAACTATTCCATTTGTCTTTATGTTGATTAATCCAAGAACCTGTGGCAGGGTTCTTTCGTTACTCTATTATGCCTAGGACTCGTTCATCCAAATTGACATAAATAACAAATCCATACCACAAGAATATGCTGTCCTAACATAAACATGCAAGGAATTCAAGAAACTAGAATTAATCAAGTTAAGCATCAATATATGAATTGTAGCAAGGCAAATTGAAAACTTAAAGAGACATGATTAGGGTTTCAATCGAGCCCTAAGTAAAGTATTAGTTACACATAATTTGGATAGAAATTATCCTCATAAGAAAATAATAAAGGAAAAGAAAAACTAGAGAGAACCTCATTCTTGAGTAGCTTTTGATTCTTCCCAAAGCTTGTGTGTTTTTATTTAATGTTTAGAGGCCTATTTATAAGGATTAGGAGAATCCTAAAAGCCCTAGTAATCTCAAAAAATTTGGAAGTCAGTCTCCTAGTCCAAGTAGGAGACTAAAAATCCAATCCAAGAAGGAAAAAGTCCAAATTCATCCAGATTGTAGTCCTTTATTGTGGGGTGCTTTTAGCATAGTAAACGTCTGAATTAGGAAAAACCTTATTATGACATATTTTCTTTTCTTCTTTTTGTATTATATTTCCAACGCTATTAATTTCACTACAATCTGATACTTGAGCAGAAAATTATGATTAAAATACAAAGATGTGCTGATTCTGGAATTTTTCAAAAAATAACAAATTTTGCCGACTTCCCATTTCTTAAATTCAAAATTGATTTGAAGTTGAATCTTTCTAAAAGTGAGTTTGCCAACTTCGTTCTCATCTTGGAATTTGATGGATTTTCTTCCAGAACCTGTAAAATACAAGAAAACACAAAACATCAAACTATAATAAAACTAAGAGATTAACATATGTGAATTAAGGGGCTTGAATGTGTAACATTCGTCACTTATCACACATCCAAACTTACATATTGCTAGTTCCTTAGCAATACAAAACAAAAAATAAACTGAAAAACAATAAGATATATCCGTCTTTTGTGGGATGTATGATTGCATTTAGCGTATGGAACAAGTCTTTTAAACCCATTGGTCTCCCTAGTGGACAAGTGAAATCTCATAAGGGTTTGCCAAGAATGATACCCACAAACATTATGCAAATCATGTTATCCAAAATAGTGAAGTATCACTAAAATTATGATTCTCATTCATTAGCTAGCTTAAAAGGATTAGCTCCGTTTTCAATACGAAATAGAATTCCAAAGTCTAACCACTTACAAATGAGAGGTTGAGGCATCACAACATCAATTCAGTGTAAAGTGAACTAGCATATAATCATGAGGCTTCAAATGATTTCTAATGTGTAATGACTCAAAACCTCAAAGTTCACTAGGATTCTCATCAGGGGCTTTTTTCTTTTCTTCTTCTTCTTTCTCTGTTTTTTTTTTTTTTTTTTTTTTTTTTTTTTTTTTTTTTTTTTTTTTTTTTTAAGGCTGTGCAATGCTTAGTTCCCTTAAACTTTCTAATTGACCCATGTAGTGAGTATTAGGTCAATGCTCCCAAACCAGAAGGGTTTTAGGCATTAGGTGTGAAAACACCCCTAAGAGCTTACTAATTCAAGTAAAAAATGCTACAAAACTAAACTAGCCATAGCTTTAACCAATCCAAACTTCTCATCTTTTGACGTGAACATTTAGTGCTTAATGAGGCAAGAAGTCCAGTTACTCAGTAAAAAAATTTAAAAATAATTTTTTTTAATATATGTAGGGAAAAGTACACATATTCCCCTCAAACTACAACAAATGTCAATGTTCTCCCTAAAACTAACAAAAAGACAAAAATGACCTTAAATTTTTTTTGAATAAGACAAAAATGTCCTTATAAATTCGAAAAAAGAAACTAAAACTAAAAAATAAAAAAATAAAAACTTTTTAAAAAATAATTTTTTAAAAAACAAATTAGAAAAAATTAAAAAATTAAAGAAAAAACGAAAAAAGAACTTTTCTTTTTTTTAAAAAAAAACTAAAAATTATAATTTTTTTTTTTAAAAAAAAACACACGAAAAAGAAAAGAAAGAAAAAACCAGTTTTTTATTAAATTAAAAAAAAAAGAAAAAAAAAATAATTTTTATTTTTTTATTTTGTTATTTTATTTTATTTTTAATAATTTTTTTTAATTTTTATTTTTTTAATAATTTATGAAGGGTACTTTTGTCATTAAGGGAACATTGACACAATTGGTAGTTTGGGAGGATATTGACAATGAGGTGGAGAGGGGGTTATGTGTACTTTTCCTATATATATATATATATATGCCAAAGTATCAATCCAATAGATCACCTAACTTCACCCAAGACATTGAAACAAATGCAATTAGGTTAACATGTCATACCTCACAAAACTATGTGCTAATGTGCTTGTGAAAGTTTAAATTGAAACAAGTGAATCCTTAGATGCCAAAAGTAAGTAACAGGACTTTAGAATATTTTTCAAATGATCATGTAATCAACATTCTAAGCTCACTAATGAAAGTCAAATCACAATTTTTAGATCAACTAAAATATTAAAAATAGCATGAACATGCAATTTTAAAAATATTGGGCAATTTTAAAAATACTGGACAAAGTGTGTGTATTTTCTATACCCCGAAACTTGAATTATACATTATCCTCAATGTGTAGATAAAATGGAAAGATCATACCAGGAAGATGAGAAAACTGGTTGGACCAGCTATGGCTTGTAGGATACCCCCAAACTTGAATGCAAAACATACTTTTCTTGGAAAAACAAAACTACGAAGAGAAGGAAAAAAATTGTGAAAAGATGGGTTGCCTCTCATGATCACTAATTTTAACGTCTTTAGCCAGACAAAAACTAGAAAAACAAACGAAAACCACAAATATGAAAACAAAATAGCAAATATAAAGTAGAACAAAAAAAATAAAAAATAAAAATAGAAAGTATAAAGAATATGGTAGTCTCAGTGTAGGATGTGACCTTACTACCACTGATCTGGGCTGAAGTACTCAATCTCCTCTAATGTACCTAAAAAACTTCCTCCACAGCATTTTGAAGTACGCAAACACTAGAGCAATCAAGATTATCTTGGGGTAATTGTAATGTATCAAATAATTTGAACTCCATTTTCTCCCCTTTCACCTTCATCTTCACAGTACCATTTTTAACACAAAATTTTGTATCTGTAATTCTCATAAAGGGTCTTCCCAAAATAATAGGTAGAGGCAATGGCATAGGGGATTCTTCCATATCTAGCACAATTAAATCAACAATTAAGATAATTTGATCTACCTTTACAGGACATCCTCCAATATATCTCTCGGTATTTTAATGCTTTTGTCTGCCAACTGTAAGGTGATTGAAGTTGGTTGGAGCTCCCCCAAATCTAACGTCTCATATATAGTGTGTGGCACCAGATTGATACTTTCTCTCGAATCCCACAATGCATGATCAAAAAGTTGGTCACCAATCTTGCAAGGAATAGTGAAACTACCAGGATCTTTTAGCTTTGGTGGCAACTTTCTCTATAGCACTGCACTTACCTCTTTTGTTAAAGGAACCTTTTCATGATCCTGAAACTTCTTTTTATGAGTGCAACAGTCCTTTAAAAATTTAGCATAACAGGGAATTTGCTGAATTGCATCTAATAAAGGAATGTTTATTTCAACTTTTGTCAAAGTCTCAAAAATATCTAGAAGTTGCTTTTTATTTCTTTGGCTTTTCTAACCTCTGAGGGAAGGGTGGTGCATTCACCTTCTCCTTTTCACTTATCTTGGAAGTTGTGGCTTCAATTGGAGATGCTGGTATTGTCTCATTAGTTCCCACCTTATTGTCAATGATCTGCCCACATCTGAGGGTTGTCACAACCATGAGTTGCTCATGTCCTCTTGGATTGGGAATTGTTTGGGCTGGAAATTCTCCCCTCTTTCTCTCGCTCAACTCTTTGGCCATTTATCCCACTTGTACTTCCAATCTTTGAATAGCTTGACTTGTTTGAGCATTGGTTTGTTGTTGTGCAGTAAAAAATTGGAGTATAGCGTGTTTGAGGTCATTCTTCTTTGGCTCTGGCTTCTGTTGGATTGCTTGTGGTGGAGCTTGATAGTTATTTCCTTGTTGCCCATCTGGATTTTGCACATTCTGATTGTTACTCCATGAAAAATTAGGGTGGTTTCGCCACCCTGCATTGTAAGTGTTGGAGTATGGATTGTTCTTTGTAGGATAGTTATCCTGGCCCACATAATTTGCTTGCTCCGGATTTGTAAATGAAGACATAGGGCAAGTCTCAATGGTGTGGTCAGAATGAGAACATATGGCACATATCTCGACTTGTGCTATCTGTTGAATGGGAGAGATGTGATGAGTAGTCATGGTTTTCACTATCATATCCAACTTCCTCTCTATGGTAGCCATCTGAGTTTGAACTCCGCCATTGATATTCACTTCATATACGCTTTTTTCCTTTGAGTCCTTGCCTCCATTGAGATAAGAATTATTAAGAGTTCTCGCTTAAAGTCTCAAAGAGTTCTATGGCCATTAGCATACTTGTACAAGACTTTTGTTAGAATCATGTAAACCTTCATAAAAAGCTTGTACATGATTGTCTTGAGATAGGTTATGATGTGGGCACTTGAGAAGTAGCTCAATGAAGTGGTCCCACGCCTCAAAGAATGAGTCTCCATTTTTTGTTGGAAGGTTTGAATCTCCCTCCTCAATTGCCTAGTTCATTGGGCCAGGAAGAATTTTTTAATGAATTTTGTGGCTAACTCCTCCCAATTGTGAATAGACCATGAAGTCAAAGAATTCAACAATAACTTAGCCTTATCTTTTAAAGAAAAAGGGAAGAGAATTTAACCTGATTCCTTCCACATTTAAGCCATGGATGTTTTGTGTTTTGCAAAGATCAAAGAAGTCCCGAATGTAAAGATAAAAGAAGGACCACTACGCTTGACCCCAGTTGCGCTCGAGCGTATATGGCTTGTGTGCTCTATCGCAAGACCAAATTCAAAATTCTGCAGAAAAGAACTCAAAAATAGATGATTTTATTTATTTATTTATTTATTTATTTATTTATTTTTATTTTTAAAGATGAACTGAAACAGAAATATGAAAATAAAAGGAAAAACTTTTAGAACACAATTTAACACAATCGGCAACGGTGCCAAAAACTTGTTGTGCAAATATCCACCTAAATAAATAGATAAATATTTGCACGTTTTACTTTCAATTGCACAAGATCAAAACAATAGTATATAGTAAGTGAAAATAAATATTGACTTCTAATTTAACAAAGTGTACGTGTTTGTGTGCAACAAAATATCTTAAATGCCGAATTTAAATAAGACAAGATATTTGTTACGAAGTGAAAACTTTGTGAAGAGAAAAACCATTCTGGTGCAGCCAAACCCAGGAACTCCACTATCCAAAAACAAAGCTAGTTACAAGATACTCGTACTCACATACCCTTATGCAGTAGTTATACCTTTAACTTTGACACGAAGCCTATCGTGAACGCTTCCCAACCAGATCTTCCACCTGAAGGGGTTTTTAATGGATTCATTTACCTTAGGGCCGACCCTTAAGATAGACTTCACACGAACTTTTGAGCACACACTGGCAACGGCTTGAGAGTTAGCGGATCTTCGATTCTCCCTAAACACCCTCTCAAAGCTAAGAGAATTCAATACCGAATTCTGTACAATTTACAAGCCTAGGGCCCTTTATTTATAGGCTTACATGAAACCTAAAACTGCTGAGATTCAAGCTCTGGCTGTCGAGCGTTCGGACGGAAGTTAGCCACGTCTAGATGGACTTCTGCGATATCCTTTTAGAAACAGCGTAATTCTATCCTTATCAGGTCCACGTCCGGACGGCTTGGCCGAGCGTCCGAATGGTCTTCACTATAACTCCTTTCTGTGTTAGAACGGAACACTGGAATATTCTGAAATGCTGGGCAGTGTCCGGACGTGTTGCCACGTCGTTCGGACGGCTTGCAGAGACTTCCCTAACAGTGTCAACTTCTGAAATCCAACTCCTTGTTGAATACTGATTGACCTAGCGTTCGGACGGTGTTGCTTTGTCGTCCGAAAGTCTTCAACATAATCTGCTAGACACTGCGGGGCGTCCAGATGCCTTCAAAGGCTCGTCCGGACGGTTGCACAAAAACTGGTTGATTTGGCTTGGAATTTGCAAGGACTCTTCATGGACATCTTCTAGAAGCTTGTGATCAGTCACATGCTTTGATTTAAACACTCTCTGAATACATGCAGATTCTGAATTAATAACCGACCATCCTGTTAATTTGCAACCATTACATAAAATGTTTTTGGTTATCCAGAATGTAGGCAATATAAAATACTAACAAACTCCCCCTTTGGCTGTTCTGGGATAAAAAAACTTGACTGGTTTGGAAATACATTCCCAGTTTAAATACCAAAATAAACAAAAAAATACTCCCCCTTTTTGTCACACAATGACAAAGGGTAAACAGAGTATTAATTAAAACCATAAGTGTTTAATGAAATACAAAACGGCATCACAAATTTAAAATTGTTTAAAACAAAACAATAAAAGTAATAATAATCAGTCCTCATCATTAGGCTTGGGGTGATGGTACTGTAGGCACTCCTTGATGTCTGAAAAATTGAAATTGACTTCTAATATAAAGCAAGTGCGTGTGTGCACAATGTGTTAACAAAATAATGCAAAAATTAAATAACACAAGATTTTTGTTAACGAAGTGGGAAACTCAATATGAGAAAAACCACTCCGGGGCAGCCAAACCCAGGATATTCACTATTCAGAAGACAAGACTAGATACAAAGTAGTAACACTCACATACCCCTGATGCAGTGGTCGTATCTTGCTCTCTAATGTGTAACCCAACAAGAACACCTTCCAACCAGGTCTCCTACCTAAAGGGGTCTTTAATGGAATCCTTTACCATAGGACCAACCCCTGAGATAGACTTCAGATTAAGCGCAACAACAACACACACAACAACAGCTTCAGAGAGATCAACTCAGCTCAATAATCTCACAATATAGCTCTATAAGCACTAATGGAATTCAATACCAAATTCTTGCAGTTCTCAAGCCTAGGGGCCTCTATTTATAGGCTGACAGCTCAAATGAGTGTCTGGCTTGATAAAACTGGGCGCCGTCCGGACGGTGATCATAAGCCGTCTGGACAGACAACTGTGCAATCGAAATTCTAAAAATTTTGCTGAAAATCTTTTCTGTTTGAGAGCCGCGTCCGGACGGTGTTGCCCTGTCGTCCGGATGGTTGCACGTTCGCTGCAAGTAATTTCCATATAGAGGCTTTGCACGTCCGGACTAGGAGGGTGGTCGTCCGGACAGTTGATATGATGCATGCAATTTTCATATTTGATACACGCGCGTCCAGACCATGATGACTAGAGTCCGGACGTCTGGATTTGAATTGCGATACTTGCCTTATGGATGAGCGCGTCTGGACAGGAATCCATGTCGTCCGGACGGTTGCAGAAATCTTCCCATAACTGTGTTTTGGAAAGAAATCCTGAAGCTTGTTCGAACACTGAGAGTCGTTCGGACGTGCTGTTGAAACGTCCTGACGGATGCAAGCTGGAGCAGTTCGAAACTTCTCGACACAGGGGAAGGTTCGGATGGGAAGTTCTCGTTGTCCGGACGGATGATGCTGTAGACAGATGGGCGTTCAGACGGCTGGTGCTTTGGACAGATGGGCGTCTGGACGATATGACACGTCGTCCGGACGGCTGGCAGGGAATCGAATTTTTTGCCTTGCAAATTGTGCAGAAGCTTCTGGAAGCACTTATGAATAGCAGAATCCCTGTTAAAAAGCATCTTTACAAAGAAGTGATTTTGTCCAACAGAATGTGGCCAATTACAAACTAACAATGTAGAAAGTCAATGCTGGGTGCCTCATCACCAGTAGGGAAATGAACGCCTTAGACTGGTAGAACAAGGTCCTCTATCACAGAACTGATAAGCTGGGGATCAATCAGAATTGTTTGGCCTTTGACCATAGTCTGCATGATCAGTCCTCTGTCATCATCCTGGATGACGATCATGTGGCCATAAAATTCCCGCACTAGTCTGGGAAAGGCCGGGCAGGCACAATTGTACAGGTACTCCCATTGGTTTTCCAGAAGCATCTGAGCAATAAGGAGTAGAACTGGATCCCTCAGATCGGCACGGAGAAGATTCCGCTCCGATAGGACCTACCGTGATTGCATGCGGTGCAACCTGTCAGCAACTGACTCTTCAGTTCTTTTCCTGACTCGGGGAGGAGAGTCATCTGAAGACATAATTCCTGGGCTAAAAAAAATCACAGAAACAAATCCATGTAAGCATTAATTCCTATTAGTCCAAAAAGAATATGGGCATTATGATGGCTGTAAAATGGACTATCCTAGAAATTAAAACATCATGAAATTCAACCCAAACAATAACAAGATACCAAATATGCAAAATCTCATCCCAATCAATAAAGAAATTTGAGCAATAATACATATTAAACTCAAAATAAGAGAAACCCAAAAACAAACTATTTTAAGCATAAAAACTTAAAATAAATTAGTAAGAGAGTATAAAAACATACTTGTTATAACACCCTATAATCAAAACGGGGGCGTGACACTTGGGGTGGAGATAAATTACAAAGATGACATGTGCACGTGAGAAATACGCATAAAAAGCACAGAAAAAGTGCACAAGAAGACAAAAAGGACCAAAAAAGCGAAATTAGAAGGCTGCGGCGCAGGAGGGAATGCGATATAACCCTACAAGGTTCACTGTCCGGATGGAACTTATGTGACGTCCAGACGTAGTGCCACGTAAGAGATAGCAAAAACACGCCAGTCCGGACAAGGAGAATGGACGTCTAGAAGAATCAATCTTACCGTCTGGACAGCCAGAAACACCGTTCGGACGCTTCACAAAATAAATCTGAAAAAGAGAGGAAAAATAGCAGAAACATATTTCCCAAATAATTTCCAGAACATGCATGTATATAAAACTGATATCCCAGATCAATTGGCATTTCAAAAATATACCAAGATATAAATGAGAGTTAAGATTCAATAAGTATAAAAATTTCCTTGCAGAAAGACGTTTCTTAATAGAAAACTTAACTTAAGCAATGAGTGTGTGTGTGAAGGCTTTCTCAAAAAGGTATGAATTTCATTGATAGGACTTAAATCACCTGGATTTTCTAGAGAAGAGAGAAAATCAATGTTAGATTAGTCAAAAGTCAAACCTCATTTTACTAGGGCCTAGCCACCCTCATCTGATACACTCCCTCTATGCTGCAACAGATTTTCTTTTACATCGTCCTTTAGTGACCGTCTATTTCCGCAATGATTTGATCACTGACAGTTTCTATAAGGACAATATCAATAACAGATTTATAGCATAAGCAGTGGATCTTTTTATTTATCCATATTTATTCAGTTTTGAATGCTTTTTATCACTTGGTGCTGCAACCTAGAAAGAATGTCAGAATTTATGGGTTCTAGGTTCAACTAGCGAGTTGGTCAATTTGAACAAGTTAGCAAAAAAAAATCTCTCTCATTTAAAAATTCCAGAAGCTAAAAGTCAGAGGAGAGAAAAAAAAATACCTTAGGGGAGCCAGGGATAGTTCACATTTTTCATCGCAAGAGAAAAGCAACTATCTAGTATGGATGCCACTGGGAAACTTTGTAGATATAAAGAAAAACTCTCAGTTATATGAAGGCAAAAGAATAAATGCATCAAAAACTGAGACATCAGTTAAACATACATAAAATATCTGGAAGCTATATAATGGAACAACAAAACTCTGCATCCTTTATCCTTTTTATTTATTATTTATTATTTTTTTAATTTTAAATAGAAAACAAAAACATGCTTCATAATAAAGAAGATAGTATAGTACAAGCATGTAAGATAAAAGCGAACCTGATCTTCAAGGAGAGAGGTTTGACTATACCAAGACAAAAAAGCAGTGACATGCTTCCTCTGTCATCCCTAGAATGTACCTGCAGAAAATTCTCAAAGCAACCAAGAGAAAATCTAGGGATAGAAAAGGTGGTTCCTCAAACAGAATGCAAGGTAAAAATAGGATATATATAAGATATGACAATCAATGCAATGCAAACATACCTGGTATGCACTAGGATTTAGGAACCAAAATCCTAGGAATGGTGAGACTGCACTTATACTAGGTGAGTCCACTCCCCCTCAAGGAGTGAATGGTCTCATCCTTTGTGACCCAACCCTGGTGTACTCGTGGTAGATGTGATCGGGTATTGCTCATACTGTCCATTCTCATCAGCATTCCTTGTAACAAGCTCAGCAACCTTTCATAGGCATGGTTGCTATTGCGCTTTTGTGACTTTTTCTTGTAGTGCCTTGATGTGTTCTTCGGATCAGACCGCTGTTTTTACCACTGATGCCATGGAACCTGAGGTCCCGCCGAAGGTAGAGTACCTGATGTGGTCTTAGTAGGCAACTTCCTCTGAGCCTTCTTCTTCTGAGCTTGGAGCTGTGGACATTTGGGTCGGATGTGACTGGTGATGCCGTAGTGATGATAGGTGGGTAGGCTTTTTTTGTTGGAATGCTGCTTGACTTTCTCTGTAGAAATGTGGTTAGCATTCTTACAAACAATATTGCCCATACCTTTTATATGTCTCCTATGCGGAGGGACATATTTTGATGAGGAAGAATCTTCAACTTCACTTTTCCTTAGAGCATCCTGCTTAATCCAAGGCCTGTGTGATTTCAACAAATAACAATTTGGCCTAATATGACCAATCTTCCCACAATTATGACACTTAGGAATAAACTTACCTTGTATTCCTGATTCCTTGGAGTTAGGCATCACATGATTAGTTAAGCAAGAATTATCTAAACAAGTTGTATCTTCTATCACAGGCTTAATATCAATAGAATCTAATTCAGAATCAGAAGCATGTGAAGTAGAAGTACTTAAATCATTAACAATTAAATCAGGCTTGTTAGACATATCTATATGAATACAAAGCATGCTTTTCAAATTATTACTAGAGAATTTTTCCAAGAGATCCTTTGATTCTTTTTATTTATTCTCTAGTGCATCAATAGTATCAAAAAGCATGCTATTCTCAGATTTCAAAGAGTCAATCAAAACATATGATTCAGATAATTGTAAAATCAAAGACTCTTTTTCTTGCTTAATCTTCTTGAGTTCTTTATTGGATTTCTTAAAGAGTTTACCTATCAAAAGGGTATCTTTAGAGAAATCATAAAAATCATCTTCAGAAAACTCAGGAAGATTTATGTTAGAAGAAGTCGTGGATCATACTTAGGAAATAAATCGAAACACAAGTGTACCCGCTCTAATTCCCATTGAAAATAAATATTGGCTTCAAATTTAACCAAGTGTGTGTATTTGTGTGCAACAAAATATCTTAAATGCGGAATTTAAATAAGATAAGATATTTGTTATGAAGTGGAAACTCTGTGAAGATAAAAACCACTCCGGGGCAGCCAAACCTAGGAACTCCACTATCCAAAAACAAAGCTAGTTACAAGACACTCGTACTCACATACCCTTATGCAGTAGTCATACCTTTAACTTTGACACGAAGCCTATCGTGAATGCTTCCCAACCAAATCTTCCACCTGAAGGAGTTTTTGATGGATTCCTTTACTTTAGGGCCGACCCCTAAGATAGACTTCACACGAACTGTTGAGCACACACCGGCAAAGGCTTGAGAGCTAGCGGATCTTCGATTCTCCCTAAACACCCTCTCAAAGCTAAGAGAATTCAATACCGAATTCTGTACAATTTACAAGCCTAGGGCCCTCTATTTATAGGCTTATAGGAAACCTAAAACTGCTGAGATTCGGGCTCTGGTTGTTGAGCGTCCAGACGGAAGTTAGCCACGTACGGACGGACTTCTACGATATCCTTTCAGAAACAATGCAATTCTATCCTTATCTGGTCCACGTCTGGACGGCTTGGCTGAGCGTTTGGACGGTCTTCGCTATTACTCCTTTCTATGTCGAACGGAACACTGGAATATTTTCAAATGCTGGACAGCGTCCACACCTGTTGCCACGTCGTTCGGACAGCTTGTAGAGACTTCCCTAACAGCGTCGACTTTTGAAATCCAACTCCGTGTTGAATACTGATTAACCTAGCGTCCGGACGGTGTTGCTCTGTCGTCCAGACGTCTTCAACATAATCTACTGGACACTGCGGGGCGTCTGGACGACTTCAAAGGCTCGTCCGGAATGTTGCACAGGAACCGGTTGATTTGGCTTGGAATTTGCAAGGACTCTTCATGGACATCTTCTAGAAGCTTGTGATCAGTCACATGCTTTGATTTGAACACTGTCTGAATACATGAAGATTCTGAATTGATAACCGACCATCCTGTTAATTCGCAACCATTACATAAAGTGTTTTTGGTTATCCAGAATGTAGCCAATATAAAATACAAGCAGTAAGGGCTTCAATATCTACCACTAATCATACTTAAATAAGATTTGCAATATGTACAATACTACAATCATAACATGATGGTTAATGTTTACCACCCACAAAGGAATGGTATCTTCTCCTAAAGCTATTGATTTTGAAAAATAAATTGACTTCTAGTTTAACCGTGTGTGTGTGCAACGTGTAACAAAATATCAAAAGTACGGAATTTAAAAGAGACATATATTTTGTTAACGAAGTGGAAACTTAATTAAGAGAAAAACCACTCCGAGGCAGCCAAACCCAGGAAATCCATTATTTAGAAGATAAAGCTAGTACAAAAACAGTAACACTCACATACCTATATGTAGCGATCGTATCTTGCACTCTGACACGTAACCCAACGTGAATGCGTCCCAACCAAGTCACCTACTTGAAAGGGTTTTCAATGGATTCATTTACCTTAGGGCTCCTCCCTAAGATAGACTTTAACACGAGCACATCAACATCACACCGGCAACACTACACCGGCAATAACTTGAGAGCTAGTAGATCTTTACAATATTTCCCTAAACACCCTCTCTAAGCTATAGAGAATTCAATACTGAATTCTATAAAGAATACATGCCTAGAAGCCTATATTTATAGGATAAGAAGACCTAAATCAACTCTGTCTCTAATTTCTCTAGGCGTCGTCCGAACGGAAGCATTGAGCATCTGGATGGTCTTTTGTGTAACTGACTTTCCATAACGCGCTTCACGCGTTTCCATATCAAGGTCGCATTCGGACAATGTTGCCCTAAAGTTTGGACAGTTGCACTCTATCTGCACGTAAGTGCCAAAACAAGGACTGCGTTCAAACGGTGTTGCCCTGTCATCTGGATGGATGCAGAATGTATGAACTCAATTTCCTATCAAGGATCTCGGCATCTGGATGGTATTGCCCTGACGTCTGGACGGGTGCAAGCTGTCTTCCCACTTTGTGTTTGTGAAGGAAAGCAGGAATCTTCTCGAACTCTGAAGAGCATTAGACATGTTGCCATGAGGTCCGGACGGATGCAACCTGGAACTGTTCGAAGCTTCTCGACACTGAAGGGCATCCGGATGCATGCCTGGGTCGTCCAGACAAAAACATGGGATCCAACCTCTCTAAGTTGGAATCTGCACAAAATCTTCCTTGAACACTTGAAACAGCTTTTCTGAAATACTTTGAAGATTTTGAAATATATGGCATCCCTGATTATGACAGGAACATTACATGATAGTGATATTGTCAACAGAATGCAGCCAACAGAACAAATAGATTTCCCTAAGAAACGAGTTAGGCATGGTATCTACTCTAACTATTTTCTTCCTTGAAGGATTTAGCATGGTATCTACTAAGTTGTTCTTTAGGAAAGCAAAAATCTATGAAAATCAGTAAACACACTCAGATTAGAACATGCATGGTAACTATTCTAATTGCCTTTATGTTGATTAATCCAAGAACTTGTGGCAGGGTTCTTTCGTTACTCTATTATGCCCAGGACTCGATCATCCAAATTAACATAAATAACAAATCCATACCACAAGAATATGTTGGCCTAACATAAATGTGCAAGGAATTCAAGAAACTAGAATGAATCAAGTTAAGCATCAATATATGAATTGTAGCAAGGCAAATTGAAAAACTTAAAGAGACATGATTAGGGCTTCAATTGAGCACTAACTAAAGTATTAGGGCTTCATCCTTATAAGAAAATAATAAAGGAAAAGAAAAACTAGAGAGAACCTCCTTCGTGAGTAGCCTTTGATTCTTCCCAAAGCTAGTGTGTCTTTCTTCATTGTTTACAAGCCTATTTATAGGGATTAGAAGAATCCAAGAAGCCGTAGTAATCTCAAAAAATTTGGAAGTCAATTTCCTAGTCCAAGTAGGAGACTTAAAATCCAATCCAAGAAGGAAAAATATTCCAAATTCGTCTAGATTTGCGGTCCTTTATTGCGGGACGATTTTGGCATAGTAAAATTCCAAATTAGAAAAAACCTATTTGTTTCTTTTTGTATTAGCTTTCCTGCACCATTAATTTCATCGCAATCATACACTTGAGTAGAAAGTTATGATTAAAATACAGAGGCGTGTTAATTCTAGATTCTTTAAAAAAATAACAGATTTTGCCGACTTTTCTTTTCTTAAATTCAAAATTGATTTGGGGTTGAATCTTTCCAAAAGTGAGTTTGCTGACTTCGTTCTAATCTTGGACTTTGATGGATTTTCTTTCCGAACCTGTAAAATACAAGAAAACACAAAAACAATACAAAACATCAAACTATAACGAAACTAAGAGATTAACATATGTGAATTAAAGGGGCTTGAATGTGCAACATTCGATGCTTATTAACTATTGTAATGGCTCTTTTATGTAGTTAACAGTTGATGTTTATAGATGTGCTTTCCGCTGATATTTTATGTGTTCTCCGTTGCATGGACGTTTACCCTGAATATCATGTACATATTATTGGGTATGTACCATATGTTGGCTTTGAAACAAGTAGTTGTGCCATTGTGATGACTCATTTGATATTTGGAAAAAAAATAAAAAATCGGTCGTCATATTGCTTTCTCTCTCTCTCTCTTATGAAACACACCTTCCCTATCTTCTAGATCTAGGGTTTTACTTTTTTCTATTATCCCTTTCTCTCTTGTCCTTGCGACTATTCGCCTCTCATCCTTTACTTCCTCTCTCTCGCGCTGCTCTCAGGCAGCCTCTTCTCATTTTTCTGACACTAAGGCTTTGAGTTATAACTTATCTGAAAAAAACAAATAGACTTGAAAACAACTGCAACTAAACAATTAACCAAATATGTAAATCAATAAAGCAGTTGACACAGATATTTGGTTACGAAGTGGAAACTATTTGAACTTAAAGAGAAAAACCACTCTAGGGTAGCTAAACCCAGGAAATCAATTTAATAACGAATAATAGTGAATTACAAGATGTTCATGCTTATAGAACCTTTGCAGTCGTCACACTCTTGAATTATAACAAGTAACCCACTTGTCTCCTTCTCTCCTAGAACCTCTGGAGAGTTCTTTGATAAGTGTTGAATGTTACACATTCAATCCCCTTAATTTACATATGTTAAGCTCTTAGTTTTGTTATAGTTTGATGTTTTGTGTTGTTTTTGTGTTTTCTTATATTTTACAAGTTTTGGAAGAAAATCCATCAAATTCCAAGATTATAATGAAGTTGGAAATCTCACTTTTGGATAGATTCAAACTCCAAATCAATTTTGAATTTAAGGAAAGAGAAGTTGGCAAAAAATCATTATTCTTGGAAAGAATCCAGAATGAGCACGTCTCAATAATTTAATCATAACTTTTGGCTCAAGTATCGTATTGCAACTAAATTGGTAGCGTTGGAAAGATAAGATAAAATAAAAAAAAATAATGTTAGAAATATATTTTTCCTAATTCGGATGTTTACCATGCCAAAATCGCCCTGCAATAAAAGACCGCAAATCTGTACGGATTTTGGAATCCTTTTCCTACTTGGATGGAAATTTCAGAAAAGAAAAATACTTGTAATTATTCTATTTGGACTAGAAGTCCTATTTGTAATTGTTCTAGGATTTCTAGAGCATCTAGAGCTTCTCTAATCTCTAAAAATTGGCCTCTAGCATTTGAAGAAAAATACACACAACCTTTGAAGAAGAATCAAAGGCTACATCAAGAAGGAGGTTTTCTTTTTTTCTAGTTTTTTTTTTCTTTCTTTTCCTTTATTATTTTCTTATGAGGATGATTTCCATCCAATTTATGTGTAACTAATACTTTAGTTAGGGCTCGATTGAAGCCCTAATTATGTCTCGTTAAGGTTTTCAATTGGCGCCTTTGCTACAATTCATATATTGATGCTTAACTTGATTATTTCCTATTTTCTTAAATTCCTCTCATGTTTATGCTTGATCATCATATCCATGTGGTATGGATTTGTTATTTATGTCAATTTGGATGACCGAGTCTTGGGCATAATAAAGTAACAAAAGAACCCCATCACAGGTCCTTGGATTAATCAACATAAGGACAACTGGAATAGATACCATGTTCCAATCTGAGTGTGTTTACCAATTTCCATAAATTGATGCTTTCTTGAAGAACAACTTAGTAGATACCATGCTAAATCCTTCAATGAAGAAAACCCCATCATAGGTCCTTGGATTAATCAACATAAGGACAACTGGAATAGATACCATGTTCCAATCTGAGTGTGTTTACCGATTTCCATAAATTGATGCTTTCTTGAAGAACAACTTAGTAGATACCATGCTAAATCCTTCAATGAAGAAAAGAGTTAGAATAGATACCATGCCTAACTCATTGCTCAGGGAAATCAATAGCTTTAGGAGAAGATACCATTCCCTTGTGGCTGGTAAGCATTAAGTATCAAGTTATGATGGTAGCATTGGCATTGTGAATCTTATTTGAGTATGATTAGTGGTGGATATTGAAGCCCTACCTTATCTCCTATTATATTTTCGCAATATTTTTATCTCTTTTCTTTTATTAGATCTTATTAATATTTTTATTTCTTTTCACTCATCTTAATTATTTAGGAAATCTTTTAAGCATAATTTACCAATCCTTGTGGGAATGATCTCGTATTTGCTTACTATACTATCGTTTTGATCTTGAGCACTTGCGGGTAAAACGTACAAATATTCATCTATTTATTTAGGTAGATATTTGCACAACATTCTTCTTCTTGATCTCCTTAACTGGAACTCCGGTTGGCTTCAATTATTCACCATTGATGGTTGAACTAAAACTCTAAGGGAGATTTTACATTAACAATCTATGTCTTAAATCCTTTATTAGCACACAAAATTCCTGACAAGAATCCCTAAAAAATCTTTTGCCTAGAAACCTCTTTAAATAGGCTTTAGAAACCTTAATACAAGATAGGAACAGATTCCTAGGCAGCAACGTCCGGATAGATTACTAACGTGTTCGGATGAAACAAAATAAGTGATCTTTCTATAAGATCTATCCAGACTGGAAAACCATATGTCCGGACACATCGATGAACATGTACTTTCTGGAAGTCCTATCAGGACACGACTTTTGGCTGTGCGGACAAGAAGAAATTTTGAGAGTTACTGGAACTCATGTCCGGACATGGCTTCTGACTATCCGAATAGACTTCGCTCCTTGAGACTTTTATCTTCATGCTTAAAGCACACTCTCAAAAACCAAAAAGTTTTTGTCATTGAATGTAGCCAATAAATAAAACTAACTCCCTCTTTGGCAATTTCGTGACAGAACTTTTTACAAAAAAAAAAAAAAGAGTTATACTCATTAAATTAAATAATACTCCCATTTTTTGTCACAAAATAACAAAGAAAAACAAACATCTAGAACAAAAAATAACAAAGAAGTCAACAAAAAAAATTTATGGCACT
Organism: Alnus glutinosa; assembly: GCF_958979055.1. Taxonomy (NCBI): domain Eukaryota; kingdom Viridiplantae; phylum Streptophyta; class Magnoliopsida; order Fagales; family Betulaceae; genus Alnus; species Alnus glutinosa. The sequence continues at coordinate 12,504,365 of NC_084893.1, forward strand.
TGATCCCGTTGATCTTTTGGCATAATAGTGCAAAGAGTAGTCTGGACATGGATATTGACTTGCTCAACATCAGTCTCGATTAGCCCAACACACCAATCGATGACCTCAACACGCCTATCAATGGTGTCAATTTGCAATCCCTGAGCCTAAAGCATGTTAGTGATGAGAGTTAGTTGATGCATAAGATCGGTATTGGAAGGCCCAGTGGAAGAAGATCTGGGAGGAACATGAGGAGTAGGCTCGTCGATCACATGAAACTGCTAGAGTTGAGCATTTGACTTTATAATTATGGCTTTGCCAAAACTGCCTTCAGGAACCTCGACTAGTTCATTTGGAGGAATGGATGGCAGTTTGGCCTTGAGAATCTTGGAGATAAGGCCACCAAAGGGTAAGGCAATGGTGTTATCCTAATGAAGTTCAATCATGGTCATCACCAGGTGCTTGCACAGACAATGGAATCCTATTAATGATGGCATAGATTAGTTGGGCACAATCAAGAGGAACGCCACTGTTGCGAGAGCTAGACCAAATATTCTGCATGACGATCCAAGACAAGAAACGCTCCTATGTTGGCTGAAATCCAATTGGAATCTTATTCTTGTGTACTTCCCACTCATAAGCACCACCGGCATGAAAACATTCCATAAGTTCAGCTTTGGATGGTTGAGCAACATGATCTAAAAATGGAATGCTCAGTCCAGTGGTGAGGGGAATGCCTGTGACTTCACTGATCAACTTGGTATTAATATGCAAGCGTGTGGCAGACACTTTAGTGTTGAAGGAAGGAGAGGAGTGATGACTGATGGAGTTCATGTTGGGATATAATTCACGAACAAGATGTGGATAGGCATTGACAGGTTCAAAGAGACTCAACCCATTCTCGTGATAAATCTGGAAGATAAACTGGTGTAACGCCTCGAATTTGAACCTGCAAATTCGTAAGCAGAAACCTCTGGTTTCCACGTGACATTACTACATTAGAGATAAACTCTCGTAGTGAAATATATTTTTTCTTCTAAAGACTTAGGAATTGATAGCATAACACATTGGAGCTGACTGAAATACCTGAATACATTTATTAAAAGTTACTTAAGTTTATCTTTACATGCCATATGCACACTAGGTGCATCAAAATTAGTGCCACAGACGACACATAAGCATACAACATAAAACATGCCAAACTTGACATCGTTATAAAATACTTACATGCCAAAAACAAAGCACACATAAATACGACTAGTAATTTCTAAGCTAGCACATAATAGTTCGTTGATGGTTTCAAAAACCATCAAAACTGGCATATGGGTCCACGCCTCCATTCTCCAGATCTGCATCAGTACTTATGCAAATATGACGTCATCATATTTACATAGACAAACAAGTGAGTCATCCATTTTCATAATTAAGCTACCCATCAGATTAATAACAGTTCATAAAGAATACAAATGCAAAGGTTGTATGAATATGCATCGTAGTAACCATTTAGTCTATGTTTTATGATCATCTTTCTTCAGACCTCTCGTTCTAGGTTATCTGAACCCGTTCATGTCCATTGCCACACACTTAAAAGTCTTACATGTTTTTACTGGAATCCTACCGGTCCCAGCATTAGTTATATATTAGGCCTTCGGACACCGCTGGGTCACTATGAACCCCTTGGGTCCACTAACTAGCCTTCCTTCCACTTGCTACTACATTAGCTTGTTGATGGCTATCTCCTCAGCCATTTTATTAATTGGACACAACATGCAATGCATGAATAAACACATGCAATGAACACACACCACACAGTCCTAATGAAACGTTGAATCATTCCTCAGTAAGTACATTCATACTTACACTCTTCTCTGTGTAGTTCCTTAGACTTCTTTTCTGCATATAAATACATCCACATAATAATATATATATCAATTATCTATCAAACAAATCATTGTTTATAGATCCTCATCTCTTTATATTTAGTATTACCCATCACTTCATTATGTTTGAGACGATCACTTATAATAATCTTAAAACCTTGGTTCATGATTTGATGACGAGACTATATGACCAATACCACCAAATATGAACTTGAAGGTTTTAAAATATATCATAAAGACAATAAGAGTAAATATGATCAACTCATGAAAGTCATAAGATCAGTCATGAGGACAATGAAATGTAAAAGCAGTTTATATTACCTTTTAATTTAATTCTTTTATCTCATAAGCTTGTTGGGTCTTTAAACAACTCATAAAAATAAGTAATGAAATCAAATAGTAAGAAGAAGATGGCAAGTGGTTCATAAGATATTCTTTTGAAAGTTTCACATTCAAACTATATCTTTTGAGTTTTTGGACACGATATAGTGGAAATTCATTAAACACTTTCTTAGGAATATCTAAGAAGTCACTCCATGCATCAAGATCACTTACCAAGTTCATTTAGAGAGAAAAACCTTCAAGAACATCAAAGTGGCTGTGTGGTAGGAGAGAAAGAGGGAGAGAAAACCAAAGTACAAGCTTTCATTAAAGTTGTTTATGATTTGTGTGGAAAAACAAAGACCCTTGCACGCTTATTTATAGAAGGAAAGTAGGGGTATTAAGGTGCAAAATGTAATAAAAGAACTAACTTATTAGATAATGTTAGTATTTTATATTGGCAACATTCTGGTTGAAAAAAACACTTTATGTAACGGTTGCTTTTTAACAGGATTATCGGTTCTATTCCGAGTCTTCAAGTAATGTGGATAGTGTCTCATTTCATGCCATGTGTATGGTCACTAGTTTTTGAAAAATTGAAATGACTTCTAAAATTAAAGTGTGTGGAACAAGTGTCAACAAAAATTAAAGCACAGCGAAAATTAAATGACACAGAGATTTTTGTTGACGAAGTGGAAACTCAATTAAGAGAAAAACCACTCCGGGGCAGCCAAACCTAGGAATTCCACTATTTAGAAGACATAGCTAGATACAAGACAGTAACACTCACATGTACCGATGCATTGGTCGTACCTTGATCTCTGATGTGTAACCCAACACAAATGCTTCCCAACCAGGTTCACCTACCTGAAGGGGTCTTCAATGGAACTCCTTACCTTAGAGCCGACCTCTAAGATAGACTTCGGTTTACAGCACAGCACACGTGTAAAACGGCTTCAGAGGGATTGATGACTTCTCTGAGCTCTAATGGATTTCAGACCCTTGGCAAGGCTTTAGAGGAAATATCACGTCTCTAAGCTGTAGAGAATTCACCACCGAATTCTGTGAATGGCTTTAGAGGAATTTCTAACTTCTCTGAGCTTTAGAGGAATTCACTTCGAATTCTTGCAGCTCTAAGTGCCCAAGGACCCCTATTTATAGTCTAGGGGTTAGAATGGGCGTCAGGCAAAATAAGCCTATGAGCCGTCCGGATGGACAACTGTGCGACAGGATTTTTCAAAATTTTCGCGGAGAAATCTTTCCTGTATGAGAACATCGTCCGGACGGTCGCACATCTGCCGCAAGTTATTTCCATATCAGGCTTCACACGTCCGGACCATGGGGTAGGAGAGTCCGGACGGAAAAACTTCAGCACGCAATTTCCATATCTGATGTGTGTGCATCCAGACCATGAGGGGGAGACGTTCGGATGGTTGAAGTCGAATCGTCAATTACCATATTCGATGCACCAGCGTCCGAACCACAGCTGTCAGACGTCTGGACGGTTCATTTTCAACTACGATTCTTACCTTACGGAGATACGCATCCAGACGGGATACCACATCGTCCGGACGGTTGATTGATCTTCCCTTTCTTGAACTTGGAAAGAATCAGTGAACTGTTTGAGAACTGATAGGCGTCTGGACGTGCTGCTGAAACGTTCGGACGGAAGCAAGCTGCCACAGAAACTTCTCGATACAGTGTAGGTGTCCGGACGGAAGAATCACATCGTTTGGACAGATGATGCTTGACTGACTGTGTTCGGACGGGATGGCACATCTTCCGGACGGAAGAAACAAGAACCGTAGGCGTCCGGACGAGATGGCACGATTGTCCGGACGGCTGACAAGGAACTTGAATTTCTTCTGACTTCACTCTGAATAGTGGAATCCCTGTTTACAGCATCTCGGCTACACGTAATTACCATAATAAGGCTTGAAGCGTCTGGACCCTAAAGACTGATGTCTGGACGGTTGAACTGGTGCACATCTTGCCTTATAGAAAACATCGTCCGGACGGGATCACATATCGTCCAGACGGTAGCAGCCGTCTTCCCATAACTGTGTCTTGAGGCAGAAACTCTAATGCTTGTCAAATCCTGAATGGCGTCCGAATGGTATAACCACGTCATCTGGACAGATGCACTGGAACACTGGGATCTTCTCAAACTCTGATGAGCTTCTAGACACTGATGGATGTCTGGACGGAAAAGATCTTGTCGTCCGGATGGATGTTGCTGATTGATGAGTGTCCGAACGGAATACCACGTCGTTTGGATGGCTAGCAGGGAACCGAAATAAACTTGCTTCCAAAGTTCATAGAATCTTGTTGAAGGACATGGCGGAAGAGTAGACTCTGGATAAGGCAGCATCCCTGATGAAAACAGCAACATTACATAGAAGTTATTTTGTCAACATAATGCAGCCAACCCAAAAACTAACTGTTTTTAAGAAGATGTCCCTGAAGATTCCATGCAATTTCCAAGTCAGAACAGTCGTTCCTATGCAACTGTTTGGACGGGACTTTGAAGGAGTCTGGATGCCCCGCAGTGTCTAGAAGCTTCAGTGTTGAAGATGTCAAGACGTTAGAGCAACACCGTCCTGACGCTAGGTCAAGATTCTCCAATTTCTACACGGAGTTGGATTTCAGCAGTCGACATTGTTTAGGAAGTTTCTGCAAGAGGTCCGGACGACGTGGCAACACGTTTGGATAATGTCCAGTAGTTTAGAATATTCTAGAGTTTCGTTTGAACGCGGAAAGGATTTAGCAAAGACCGTTCAGGTGCTCGGTGAAGCCGTCCGAATGTGAACCTGATAAAGATAGAATTACGTTGTTTCTGAAAGGATATCGAAGAAAACCGTTCGGACATGGCTAACTTCCGTCCGGACGCTCGACAGCCAGAGTCCAAATCTCCACAGTTTTTGAGGTCTCTTTAAGCCTATAAATAGGGGGCACTAGGCTTATGTTTTGCACAAAATTCGGTGGTGAATTCCATAGTGCTTTGAGAGGATGTTTAGGGAGAACCGAAGATCTACTAGCTCTCAAGCCGTTGCCGTTGTGAGCTCAGTTGTTCATGTGAAGTCTATCTTAGGGGTCGGCCCTTGGGTAAAGGAATCCATCAAAAACCCTTTTAGGTTGAAGATCTGGTTGGGAAACGTTCACGATGGGCTTCATGTTAGAGTTAAAGGTATGATTACTGCATAGGTTTATGTGAGTACGAGTGTCTTGTAACTAACTTTGTTTTTAGATAGTGGATTTCCTGGGTTTGGCTGCCCCAGAGTTGTTTTTTCTCTTCATAGAGTTTCCACTTCGTAACAAATATCTTGTCTCATTTAAATCCTGTATTTAAGATATTTGTTCGCACGCAAACACACACACCTAGTTTAAATTATAATTGAGTAAATTATTTTCAATTGGTATCAGAGCAGGTTACACTTGAGTTTTAGATTTATTCCTTGAGTGTGATCCATGACTTCTTCTAATATAAATCTTTTTGAGTTCTCTGAAGATGATTTTTATGATTTCTCTAAAGATACCCATTTGATAGGTAAACTCTTCAAGAAATCTAATAAAGAACTTAAGAAGATAAAGCAAGAAAAAGAGTCTTCGATTTTACAATTATTTGAATCACATGTTTTGATTGACTCTTTGAAATATGAGAATACCGTGGTTTTTGATACTGTTGATGCGCTAAAGAATAAATTAAAAGAATCAGAGGATCTCTTGAAAAATTTCTCTAGTAATAATTTGAAAAGCATGCTTTGTATTTATACAGATATTTCTAACAAGCCTGATTTAATTGTTAATGATTTAAGTACTTATACTTCACATGCTTCTGATTCTGAATTTGATTCTATTGATATTAAACTTGTGATAGAAGATACAGCTTGTTTAGATAATTCTTACTTAACTAATCATGTGATGCCTAACTCCAAGGAATCGGGAATAGAAGGTAAGTTTATTCCTAAGTGTCATAATTGTGGGAAGATTGGTCATATTAGGCCTAATTGTTGTTTGTTGAAATCCCACAGGCCTTGGATTAAGCAGGATGCTATGAGGAAAAGTGCAGTTGAAGATTCTTCCTCATCAAAATATGTCCGGACGGCTGACAAGGAACTTGAATTTCTTCTGACTTCACTCTGAATTGTGGAATCCCTGTTTACAGCATCTCGGCTTCAAGTAATTACCATAATAAGGCTTGAAGCGTCTGGACCCTAAAGACTGATGTCTGGACGGTTGAACTGGTGCACATTTTTCCTTATAGAAAACATCGTCCGGACGGGATCACATATCGTCCAGACGGTAGCAGCCGTCTTCCCATAACTGTGTCTTGAGGTAGAAACTCTAATGCTTGTCAAATCCTGAATGGCGTCCGAATGGTATAACCACGTCATCTGGACAGATGCACTGGAACACTGGGATCTTCTCGAACTCTGATGAGCTTCTAGACACTAATGGATGTCTGGACGGAAAAGATCTTGTCGTCTGGATGGATGTTGCTGATTGATGAGTGTCTGAATGGAATAACACGTCGTTTGGATGGCTAGCAGGGAACCGAAATAAACTTGCTTCCAAAGTTCACAGAATCTTGTTGAAGGACATGGCGGAAGAGTAGACTCTGGATAAGGCAGCTTCCCTGATGAAAACAGCAACATTACATAGAAGTGATTTTGTCAACAGAATGCAGCCAACCCAAAAACTAACTATTTTTAAGAAGATGTCCCTGAAGATTCCATGCAATTTCCAAGTCAGAACAGTCGTTCCTATGCAACTGTTTGGACGGGACTTTGATGGAGTCCGGATGCCCCGCAGTGTCTAGAAGCTTCAGTGTTGAAGATGTCAAGACGTTAGAGCAACACCGTCCTGACGCTAGGTCAAGATTCTCCAATTTCTACACGGAATTGGATTTCAGCAGTCGACACTGTTTAGGAAGTTTCTGCAAGAGGTCCGGACGACGTGGCAACAAGTCTGGATAATGTCCAGTAGTTTAGAATATTCTAGAGTTTCGTTTGAACGCGGAAAGGATTTAGCAAAGACCTTTCAGGCGCTCGGTGAAGCCGTCCGGACGTGAACCTGATAAAGATAGAATTACGTTGTTTCTGAAAGGATATCGCAGAAAACCGTTCGGACATGGCTAACTTCCGTCCGGACGCTCGACAGCCAGAGTCCAAATCTCAACAGTTTTTGAGGTCTCTTTAAGCCTATAAATAGGGGGCTCTAGGCTTATGTTTTGTACAAAATTCGGTGGTGAATTCCATAGTGCTTTGAGAGGATGTTTAGGGTGAACCGAAGATTTGCTAGCTCTCAAGCCGTTGCCGTTGTGAGCTCAGTTGTTCATGTGAATTCTATCTTAGGGGTCGGCCCTAGGGTAAAGGAATCCATCAAAAACCCTTTTAGGTGGAAGATCTGGTTGGGAAACGTTCACGATGGGCTTCATGTTAGAGTTAAAGGTATGATTACTGCATAGGTTTATGTGAGTACAAGTGTCTTGTAACTAACTTTGTTTTTGGATAGTGGATTTCCTGGGTTTGGCTGCCCCAGAGTTGTTTTTTCTCTTCATAGAGTTTCCACTTCGTAACAAATATCTTGTCTCATTTAAATTCTGTATTTAAGATATTTGTTCGCACGCAAACACACACACTTGTTTAAATTATAAGTGAGTAAATTATTTTCAATTGGTATCAGAGCAGGTTACACTTGAGTTTTAGATTTATTCCTTGAGTGTGATCCATGACTTCTTCTAATATAAATCTTTCTGAGTTCTCTGAAGATGATTTTTATGATTTCTCTAAAGATACCCATTTGATAGGTAAATTCTTCAAGAAATCTAATAAACTTCATTCCTTATTGAGAAAGCTTTCACACACATACGCATTGCATTAGTTAAGTTTACTATCGAAAAATTTCTATCTGCTGGGAAATTTTTGTGCTTATTGACTCTTAACTCTCAATTATATCTTGGTATATTTTTGAAATGCTATTTGACTATTTTATCAGTTATTTATACATGCGTGTTCTGAAGCTAACTTTAGGAAATTTTTGTTTTGCATATTTCCCTCTACTTTTCAGCTTCTAGTGTGAAGCGTCCGGACGAACATGTTCTTGCGTCCCGACGTGCTCAGCTCTGTCAATCTCTTATCTGACAGCATGCCGTCAAGACGAGTATGTACCACGTCCGAATGAGAGCTTTTTGCTTTCTCTGCCAAACACACACTACTTTTTGCTTGTTTTATCATGTTGTGTTGTGTGTATTTTCTCTCGGACTGATCTCGAGATTTTGGCATTCTCTGCACATCTTTTCTCATTCCCAGGTATTTTCTTTGACTTTCCTTATTCTCATAAGCTTTGGTTCTTTTTAGAATATTAGAATCTTTAATTGATTATGATTTGAGAGATTGTGCATGAATATCTTTTTCTGTCTTTATGCTGGATGGATATTACTAATCTGTGTCTTTTGGATTGCTATATCTACTTTTGTATTTCTTTATGCATCCAATTGATAGCCATCATAATACCACATTCTTTTTGAAACTAACAGGACCTAATATTTCCTTGTGGTGTTATTTTTGGATAAATTTCTATTTAAATATTTTCAGGAATATGTTGTCCAGTGGCTTCCAGCATAGTGTCAGACAGAAGGCTCTTTGGAAAACAGACCAGTGTTGAAATCGTATGTTCCAGAGATCTCAAATTTTAGATGAGCACATTCTCCCTGCTCATACAGAGTCTTTTGTAACCTTTTCTTCTAGATCTGCACCAGCTAGAGATTCAGTGGTGAATCTTCTTTATCATCTTGCAGACCACTTGTATAGAGGATTTCTTTCTGTGGATGATCTGTTTTGGGCTAGAAGACTCAAGTGACTTAAAATGTTCAGTTTATAGTTTCCCGGCTTCAGGTGCGAGAAGTCGAAGTGGCTCAAATTCAGGAAATGTGATATCTTAAGGTTTTGTTTTTCTCTTATGTTGATTTGAGCTTCTAATGAGACACTTTACTATTATTCTTGTTGTTTTGAATTTTAGTAATTGTGGTTTTCTCTTATACTCTATTTACCCTTTGTCCTTTTGAGACAAAAATGGGGAGTATTTTTAGGATTGGACCGGGAATGTATTTTCAAACCGGTCAAGTGTTTTTTGTCTTAGAATGGCCAAATAGGGAGTTTGTTAGTATTTTATATTGGCAACATTCTGGTTGATAAAAACACTTTATGTAACGGTTGCTTTTTAATAGGATTATCGGTTCTATTCAGAGTCTTCAAGTAATATGGACAGTGCCTCATTTCATGCCATGTGTATGGTTACTAGTTTCTAAGAAGATGTCCATGAAAGTTCCATGCAATTTCCAAGTCAGAATAGCCGGTTCCTATGCAACCGTCCGGACGGGCCTTTGAAGGCGACCAAACGCCTCACAACGTTTGGGAGCTTCAGCGTTGAAGACGTCAGGACGTCAAAGCAACACCATCCGGACGCTAGGTCAAGATTCTCCAATTTCTACACGGAGTTGGATTTCAGCAGTCGACACTGTTTGGGAAGTTTCTGCAAGACATTCGGATGACGTGGCAATACGTCCGAACGATGTCCAGTAGTTCAAAATATTCCAGAGTTTCGTTCGAACGCAGAAAGGATTTAGCGAAGACTATCCGGACGCTCGGTCAAGCCTTCCGGACGTGAACCCGATAAAGATAGAATTACGCTGTTTCGGAAAGGATATCACAGAAAACCGTTCGGATGTGGCTAACTTTCGTCCGGACGCTCAACAGCCAGAGTCCGAATCTAAGCAGTTTTTGAGGACTCTTTAATCCTATAAATAGGGGGCTCTAGGCTTATGTTTTGTACAAAATTCGGTGGTGAATTCCATAGTGCTTTGAGACGGTGTTTAGGGAGAATCGAAGATCCGCTAGCTCTCAAGCCATTGCCGGTGTGTGCTTAGATGTTCGTGTGAAGTCTATCTTAGGGGTCGGCCCTAGGGTAAAGGAATCCATCAAAAACCTCGTCAGATGGAAGATCTAGTTGGGAAGCGTTCACGATGGGCTTCGTGTCAGAGTTAAAGGTATGACTACTGCATAGGGTTATGTGAGTACGAGTGTCTTGTAACTAGCTTTGTTTTTGGATAGTGGATTTCCTGGGTTTGGCTGCCCCGGAGTGATTTTTTCTCTCATAGAGTTTCTACTTCGTAACAAATATCTTGTCTCATTTAAATTCCGCATTTAAGATATTTGTTTGCACACAAACACACACATTTGGTTTAAATTAGAAGTCAATAAATTATTTTCAATTGGTATCAGAGCAGGTTACACTTGTGTTTTAGATTTATTTCTTGAGTGTGATCCATGACTTCTTCTAATATAAATCTTTTTGAGTTCTCTGAAGATGATTTTTATGATTTCTCTAAAGATACTCTTTTGATAGGTAAACTCTTTAAGAAATCCAATAAAGAACTAAAGTTTCCACTTCATAACAAATATCTTGTCTTATTTAAATTCTGCATTGAAGATATTTTGTTGCACACAAACGCACACACTTGGTTAAATTAGAAGTCAATAAATTATTTTTGATTGGTATCAGAGCCAGTTACACTTGTGTTTTAGATTTATTTCTTGAGTGTGATCCATGACTTCTTCTAACATAAACCTTCTCAAGTTCTCTGAAGATGATTTTTATGATTTCTCCAAAGATACCATTTTGATAGGTAAACTCTTTAAGAAATCCAATAGAGAACTCAAGAAGATTAAGCAAGAGAAAGAGTCTTTGTTTTTACAATTATCTGAATCATATGTTTTGATTGACTATTTGAAATCTGAGAATACCATGCTTTTTGATACTGTTGATGCACTAGAGAATAAATTAAAAGAATCAGAGGATCTCTTGAAAACATTCTCTAGTAATAATTTAAAAAGCATGCTTTGTATTCATACAGATATTTCTAACAAGCCTGATTTAAATATTAACGATTTAAGTACTTCTATTTCACATGATTCTGATTCTGAATTAGTTTCTATTGATATTAAGCATGTGATAGAAGATACAACTTGTTTAGATAATTCTTGCTTAACTAATCATGTGATGTCTAACTCCAAGGAATCAGGAATACAAGGTAAGTTTATTCCTAAGTGTCATAATTGTGGGAAGATTGGTCATATTAGGCCAAATTGTTATTTGTTGAAATCCCACAGGCCTTGGATTAAGCAGGATGCTCCGAGGAAAAGTGAAGTTGAAGATTCTTCCTCATCAAAATATGTCCCTCCGCATAGGAGACATATAAAAGGTAAGGGCAATATTGTTTGTAAGAATGCGAACCATATTTCTGCAGAGAAAGTCAAGCAGCATTCAAACAAAAGAAGCCTGCCCACCTGTCATCACTATGGCATCATTGGTCACATCCGACCCAAATGTCCACAGCTCCAAGCTCAGAAGAAGAAGGCTCAAAGGAAGTTGCCTACTAAGACCACATCAGGTGCTCTACCTTTGGCAGGACATCAGGTTCCATGTCATCAGCGGCAACAACAGCGGTCTATTCTGAAGAACACATCAAGGCACTACAAGAAAAAGCCGCAAAAACCCGATAGCAACCATGCTTATGAAAGGTTGCTGAGGAGAATGGACAGTTAGAGCAATACCCAATCACACCTGTCACGGGTACACCAGGGTTAGGTTAGAAAGGATGAGACCATTCACCCCTTGAGGGGGAGTGGACTCACCCAGTATTGGTGAAGTCTCACCATGTCTAGGATTTTGGTTCCTAAATCCTAGTACATACCAGGTATGTTTGCATTCCATTGATTGTCATATCTTATATCCTATTTTTGCCTTGCATTCTGTTTGAGGAACCACCTTTTCTATCCCTAAATTTTCTCTTGGTTGCTTTAAGAATTTTCTGCAGGTACATTCTAGGGATGACGGAGAAAGCATGTCATTGCTTTTCTGTCTTGGTATAGTTAAACCTCGCTCTCTGAGGATAGGTTTGCTCTTACCTACATGCTTTGTCTAGACATATGTTCTTTTCCTTTTAAGCATGTCTTTGTTGTTTTTGTCTTTTATTTTTCAACAAAAAAAAAAAAAAAAATTGGGGGGGAATATGCAGAATTTTTTTTTTTTTTAGAGTTGCCTTTCAGATATTGTATGTGTTTTTGCCTAATATCTCAGTTCATTTTGCATTAATTGAGTATGCCTATATATGATTAAGAGTTTATGTTTGATATCTGCTAAGTTTTCTTGTGCATCTTAATACTAGATAGTTGCTTTTCTCATGCGATGAAAAATTGTGCACTATCCAAAGCTCCCCTATGGTACATTTTTTTCTCTCTGACTTTTAGCTTCTGGAAATTCTAATGAGTGGGATTTTTTTTCTCGCTAAGATGGTTAATTGACCAACTCGCTAATTGAACCTAGAACTCATAAATTTTGGCATTCTCTCTAGGTTGCAGCGCCAAGTGATAAAAAGCATTCAAAACTGAATAAATATGGATAAATAAAAAGATTCACTACTTTTGTGCTATAAATTTGTTCTTGAACTTGTCCTTATAGAAACAGTGAGTGACCAAATCATTGCAGAAATAGACGGTCACTAAAGGACGAAGTAAAAGAAAAAGTGCTGCAGTTTAGGGGGAGTGTATCAGATGAGGGTGGCTAGGCCCTAGTAAAATAAGGTTTGACTTTTGACTGATCTAACATTGATTTTCTCTCTTGTTTAGAAAATCCAATTGCTTTAAGTCAGATCAGTGAAGTTCATACCTTGTTGAGAAAGCTTTCACACATACACGCATTGTATGAGTTAAGTTTACTACTGAAAAATTTCTATCTGCAGGAAAATTTTTGTGCTTGTTGACTCTTAACTCTCAATTATATCTTGGTATATATTTGAAATGCTATTTGACTGTTTTATCAGTTATTTATACATGCGTGTTCTAAAACTAACATTTGGAATTTTTTATTTTTTATTTTTTTTTATTTTTTTTTTATTTATTTTTTTTTTTTTTGCATATTTCCCTTTGTTTTTCAGCTTCTAGTGCGAAGCGCCCGGATGGACATGTTCTTGCATCTGGACGTGCTTGGCTCTGTCGATCTCTTATCTGACAGCATGTCGTCCGGGCGAGTATGTACCACGTTTGGACGCGAGCTTTTTGCTTTCTCTGCCAAACTCATACACTACTTTTTCCCTGTTCTATCATGTTGTGTTGTGTGTGTTTTCTCTCGAACTGATCCCGAGATTTTGGCATTCTCTGCACATCTTTTCTCATTCCCAAGTATTTCCTTTGACTTTCCTTATTCTCTTAAGCTTTGGTTCTTTTTAGAATATTCGAATCATTAAGTGATTATGATTAGAGAGATTGTGCATGAATTTCTTTTTCTGTCTTTATGCTGGATGGATATTACTAATCTGTGCCTTTTGGATTGCTATTTCTACTTTTGTATTTCTTTATGCATCCAATTGATAGCCGTCATAATACCACATTCTTTTTGAAACTAACAGAATCTAATATTTCCTTGTGGTGTTATTTTTGGATAGATTTTTGTTTAAATATTTTCAGGAATATGTTGTTCGGTGGCTACCAGCATAGTGTCAGACAGAGGGCTCTTTGGAAAACAGACCAGTGTTGAAATCATATATTCCAAAGATCTAAAATTTTAGATGAGCTCATTCCCCCTGCTCATACAGAGTCTTCTGTAATATTTTCCTCTAGATCTGCACCAGCTAGAGATTCAGGGGTGAATCTTCTTTATCATCTTGCAGACCACTTGTCTAGAGGATTTCTTTCTGCTGATGATCAGTTTTGGGCAAGAAGACTCAAGTGACTGAAACTTTTCAGTCTATGGTTTCCCGGCTTCAGGAGCTAGAAGCCGAAGTAGTTTAAATCTAGCTTTTTATACGGTTTTCTCTCCGTTACTTGATTTCAGTGGATCAACAAGTTTTGGTACTTGGAGTATTTTTGTTCCTCACTTTTGGACCACTTGCTGACTCTTCTCTAGTTTCCTATTGTTTTGGATTTTAGAACGTTTTTATCTGTGGATTTTATATACATTGTTTACCCTTGTTTTAATGAGATGTCAAGAGGGAGTATTTTAATACTGTGGTCTTTCTATACTCTATTTACCCTTTGTCCCTTTGAGACAAAAAGGGGGAGTATATGTTAGTTTTTGGACCGGGAATGTATTTTTAACCGGTCTAGTGATTTTTGTCCCAGAATTGCCAAAGGGAGAGTTTGTTAGTTTTTGATTGGCATCATTCTGTTGACAAAATCACTATTATGTAAAGTTGCTGCTTTTCACAGGGATGTGGTATATTTCAGAGTCTTCAGATATTCAGAGTTTATTTCTCTGATGTGCAAAGAGCTGTATTATGACAAGTTGCAAGAGTCACAAGCTTTATGAAGGCTATTTCAGTGTACAAGGAATTCTGTGCAGATTCTAACTCAGAGAAGTCGGATCCCAAGCAACCATCTGGACAATGTGGTGTTCTCGTCTGGATGCTCTTCAGTTAGCAACATCCGTCCGGACAATAAGAACTTTTCGTCCGGACGCCCATCAGTGTCTAGAAACTTTGAACTGTTCAAGATTGCATCCGTCCTGACGTAATGGCAAATCGTCCGGCAGCTATTAAGTGTTCAAGAAGAATTCAGTGTTCAAGTGCATCCGTCCGGACGCCAGTCAGTGTCCAGCAGATAACGATGAAGACGTCTACATGTCAGAGCAACACCATCCGGACGCTAGGTCAATCAATATTCAACAAGGAGTTTGTTTTCAGAAGTCGACACTGTTTGGGAAGTCTCTGCAAGCCGTCCGAAAGACTTGGCAACACGTCCTGACGATGTCCAGTAGTTCAGAATATTCCAGAGTTCTGTTCGAACGCGAAAAGGATTTTAGCGAAGACCATCCGGATGCTCGGTCAAGTTTTCCGGACGTGAACCTAATAAAGATAGAATTACGCTGTTTCTGAAAGGATATCACAGAAAACCTTCCGGACGTGGCTAACTTCTGTCAGGACGCTCGCCAGCCAGAGTCTGAATCTCATCAGTTTTTGAGGTCTCTTGAAGCCTATAAATAGGGGGCTCTAGGCTAGTGTTTTGTACAAAATTCGGTGGTGAATTCCATAGTGCTTTGAGAGGGTGTTTAGGGAGAATCGAAGATCCGCTAGCTCTCAAGCCGTTGCCGGTATGTGCTCAGTTGGTCGTGTGAAGCCTATCTTAGGGGTCGGCCCTAAGGTAAAGGAATTCATCAAAAACCCCTTTAGGTCGAAGATCTGGTTGGGAAGCATTCGTGTTGGGTTACATGTCAGAGTTAAAGGTATGACTACTGCATAGGGTTATGTGAGTATTAGTGTCTTGTAACTAGCTTTGTTTTTGGATAGTGGATTTTCTAGGTTTAGCTGCCCTAGAGTGGTTTTTTCTCTTCATAGAGTTTCCACTTCGTAACAAATATCTTATCTTATTTAAATTCCGCATTTAAGATATTTTGTTGCACACAAACACACACACTTGGTTAAATTAGAAGTCAATAAATTATTTTAAATTAGAAGTCACGATGGGCTTCGTGCCAGAGTTAAAGGTATGACTACTACATAGGGTTATGTGAGTACGAGTGTCTTGTAACTTGCTTTGTTTTTGGATAGTGGATTTCCTGGGTTTGGCTGCCCCGAAGTGGTTTTTCACAGGGATGCCGTATATTTCAGAGTCTTCAGATATTCAGAGTTTATTTCTCTGATGTGGGAAGAGCCGTATTATGACAAGTTACAAGTGTTAGAAGCTTCATGAAGGCTATTTCAGTGTTCAAGGAAGATTCTTTGCAGATTCCAACTCAAAGAAGTCGGATCCCAAGCAACCATCCAGATGATGTGGTGTTCCCATCTGGACGCTCTTTAGTTAGCAACATCCGTCTGGACGACGAGAACTTTCCGTCCGAATGCCAATCAGTGTCTAGAAATTTCGAACTGTTCAAGATTGCATCTGTCCGAACGTAATGGCCAATCATCCAGCCACTATTAAGAGTTCGAGAAGATTCCAGTGTTCAAGTGCATCAGTCTGGACAACGTGGCAATACCGTCCGGATGCCATTCATTTTTCTACAAGTAGTTGGATTTCATGTTCAGACACGAAACGGGAAACAGCAACCGTCTGTGAAAAATGGAATTGACTTCTAAAATAAATAGCAAAAGTGTGTGCTTATCATGTTAACAAAATTAAACATTGGGAAAAATAAATAACACAAGTTTTTTTGTTAACGAAGTGGAAAATCAAGATGAGAAAAACCACTCCGAGGCAGCCAAACCCAGGATATCCACTATTTAGAAGACAAGAATAGATACAAGATAGTAACACTCACATACCCCTGATGCAATGGTCATACCTTGCTCTCTAACGTGTAACCCAAAACGAACGCCTCCCAACCAGGTCACCTACCGGAAGGGGTCTTCAATGGAATCCTTTATCTTAGGGCCTACCCGTAAAATAGACTTCAGTTATAGCTCAGCAACAACACACTTGCAATGGCTTGGGAGAGAACAAATCAGCTCCAATAACCTCACAAAATAACTCTCTAAGCTCTAATGGAATTGAATACCGAATTCTTGCAGTTCTCAATGCCCAGGGGCCACTATTTATAGGCTGAGGGTTCAAATGGGCGATTGCTGTGATAAGTACGGATGCCGTCCGGACGGTGGACATGAGCCGTCTGGATGGATAACTGTGCGACCAGAATTTCTGAGATTTTCGCTGAAAATATTTCCGGTTTGAGAGCCGCGTTCGGACGGTGAGGCACTATCGTCTGGACGGTCGCACGTCCGCTGCAAGTAATTTCCATATAAGGCTTCGCGCATCCGTACCAAGGGGGATGGCCGTCCGGACATTTGATCTTCAACACGCAATTTCCATATCTGTTTAGCGTGCGTCCGGACCGTGACAGGCAGGCGACTGGACAGTTGAAGTTGAATACGCAATTTCCATATCTGTTGAACCCGCGTCCAGACCAAGTTGACTGACGTCCGGACAGTTGTATTTGAATTGCAATTCTTGCCTTATATATGAGCGCGTCCAAACAGGAATCCACTTCGTCCGGACGTTTGAATCAATCTTCCCGTATTTGAACTTTGTAAAGAAAATATGAAGATGATCGATCACTGGACATCATCCGGACGGGCTGCTGAGACGTCTGGACGGATGCAAGCTGGAACAGAAGCTTCACGATACAGTGGAGGGTCCGGACGAAAATCCACATCGTCCGGACGAATGATGTTTGGCCTCATTCTGG
The DNA here is from genome assembly GCF_958979055.1 of Alnus glutinosa. NCBI lineage: Eukaryota > Viridiplantae > Streptophyta > Magnoliopsida > Fagales > Betulaceae > Alnus > Alnus glutinosa. The sequence goes on from NC_084893.1 coordinate 12,521,782, forward strand.
ACAAAATCACTTGTGTGTGTAAAGATGCTATAAACAGGGATTCCTCTATTCAGAGCACTCTTAAAAGACTTTGGCCTGCGTGGAAGATCAAAGATTTTGGTTCCCTGTCAGTCGTCCAGACGATCGAGCCATCCCGTCCAGACGCACATCTGACCACTATTCCATCCGTCCGGACGACGTGCCATACCGTCCGAACGCCAGTCAGACCAAGCACCATCCATTCGGATGACGTGCATTTCCGTCTGGACCCTCCATTGTGTCGAGAAGTTTCTATCCAGCTTGCATCCGTCCGGACGTCTCAGCAGCACGTCCGGATGCCTCTCGATACTCGACCAGTCTCAGATTCTTTCCAAGTTCCAATAAAGGAAAGATAGATCAACCGTCCAGACGATGTAGTATCACGTCTGGATGCGCGTCTCCTTAAGGCAAGAATCACAATTCAAATATCACCATCCGGCTGTCAGTCAGCCTTGGTCCCGATGCCCGTGCAACTAATATGGAAATTACCGATTCGACTTCAACTGTCCGGACGACTGCCTCTCGTGGTCCGAATGCGCGCATAACAGATATGGAAATTGCGTGTTGAAGTTCAGCCATCTGGACGCTCATCCCCATGGTCCGGACGCGTGAAGCCTTACAAGGAAATTACTTGCAGCGAACGTGCGACCGTCCGGACGATGTGCCATCCCGTCCGGATGCGGTTCTTAAACAGGAAAGATTTCTTAGCGAAATTTTTGGAAAATCCTGTAGCACAGTTTTCCGTCCAGACGGCCATGACCACTGTTCGGACGGCGCCCAGCTATATTTTGCCTGATGCTCGTTTGAGCCCCCAACCTATAAATAGAGGCCCTTGGGCATTGAGAACTGCAAGAATTCGGTATTGAATTCCACAACTGCTCAGAGACATTGTTTTTCCTCTGAAGCCAATGCAAGTGTGCTGTTGCTGCGCTACATCTGAAGTCTATCTTTGGGGTTGGCCCTAAGGTAAAGGACTCCATTGAAAACCCTTTCAAGTAGGAGACCTGGTTGGGAAGCGTTCGTGTTGGGTTACACGTCAAAGAGCAAGGTACGACCACTGCATCGGGTATATGTGAGTGTTACTATCTTGTATCTAGCTTTGTCTTCTGAATAGTAGAATTCCTGGGTTTGGCTGCCCCAGAGTGGTTTTTCTCTTGATTGAGTTTCCACTTCGTCAACAAAAATCTCTGTGTCATTTATTTTCCGCTGTGCTTATTTTTGTTGACACTTGTGCACACACTTGCCTTTTATTTAGAAGTCAATTTCAATTTTCAATTTTGGACTGTCGCACGTCCGCTGCAAGTAATTGCCATTTAAGGCTTCGCGCGTCTGGACCAAGGGGGATAGATGTCCGGGCGGTTGATCTTCAACACACAATTTCCGTATCTGTTTAGCTCACGTCCGGACCATGATAGGCAGGCATCTGGACAGTTGAAGTTGAATACGCAATTTCCATAGCTGTTGAACGCGCGTCTGGACCAAGTTTACTGATGGTCGGACGGTTGTATTTGAATTGCGATTCTTGCCTTATGTGTGAGCGCGTCCGGACGGGAATCCACATCGTCCGAACGTTTGAATCAATCTTTCCGTATTTAAAATTTGGAAAGAAAATCTGAAACTGATCGATCACTGGACGTCGTCCGGACGGGCTGCTGAGACGTCCGAGCGGATGCAAGCTGGAACAGAAGCTTCACGATACAGTGGAGGGTTCGGACGGAAATCGACATCGTCCGGACGAATGATGCTTGGTCTGTCGGGCATCCGAAAGGTATGGCACGTCGTTCGAACGGCTGGAGCTGTGGACAGATGAGCGTTTAGACGAGATGGCACGTCGTTCGGACAGTTGTCAGGGAACCGATTTTTCTTGTCTTGCAAACAGTGCAGAAACTCTGGAAAACATCTGAATAGCGGAATCCCTGTTAAAAAGCATCTTTACATACAAGCAATTTTGTCCAATCAAAATGAGGCCAATTACAAACTAACAGTCCGGACGGAAGGGCAATACCGTCCTGACGTTATTCAGGTTTCCTGGAAGCTTTCTGCACACGTATTAGTGTTTTTATCATAACTCTCTGCTCGAGTATCGGATTGAGACGAAATTTGTGTCGTTGGAAAGCTAAGAAAAGATCCTACAACTTGAATGTTCATACGGGCAATTTAAACTTCTGGACAGCCCACCGTCTGGATGGAAAGAGAGTAGCGTCCGGATGATCTCCAAAATTGTACTGTTTCTGAAAGGCGGTCGCAGAAGACCATCCAGATGGTCCGCAGTCAGAGTTCGATTTTGAGCAGATTTAGGGTGCTGTTTCTGAAAGGATATTGCAGAAAACCATCTGGACGAGGATATTTTCCGTCCGGACGCTCGCCAGTAAGAGTCCGAATCTCAACAGTTTTTGAGGTCTCTTAAAGCCTGTAAATAGGGGACTCTTGGCTAGTATTTTGTACAGAATTCGGTGGTAAATTCCATAGTGCTTTGAGAGGGTGTTTAGGGAGAATTGAAGATCCGCTAGCTCTCAAGCCGTTGCCGGTGTGTGCTAAGTTGTTCATGTGAAGTCTATCTTAGGGGTCGGCCCTAGGGTAAAGGAATCCATCAAAAACCCCTTCAAGTGGAGGATCTGGTTGGAAGCGTTCGTGTTGAGTTACACGTCAGAGTTAAAGGTATGACTACTGCATAGGGTTATGTGAGTATGAGTGTCTTGTAACTAGCTTTGTTTTTGGATAGTGTATTTCTTGGGTTTGGCTGCCTCGGAGTGGTTTTTTCTCTTCATAGAGTTTCCACTTGCGTAATAAATATCTTATCTCATTTAAATTCCACATTTAAGATATTTGTTTGCACACAAACACACATTTGGTTTAAATTGGAGGTCAATAAATAATTTTCACCTTTCTTGCAATTTTGAACATATTTAAACCAAGTGAAAATATTTATTGACTTTTAATTTAAACCATGTGTGTGTTTGTGTGCAAACAAATATCTTAAATGCGGAATTTAAATAAGACAAGACATTTGTTACGAAGTGAAAACTCTATCAAGAGAAAAAAAACCACTCCGGGGCAGCCAAACCCAGGAAATTCACTATCAAAAAACAGAGCTAGTTACAGGACACTCGTACTCACATAACCCTATGCAATAGTCATACCTTTAACTTTGACGTGTAACCCAACACGAACACTTCCCAACCAGATCTTCCACCTGAAAGGGTTATTGATGGATTCCTTTACCCTAGGGGCGACCCCTAAAATAGACTTCACACGAACAACTGAGCACACACCGACAATGGCTTGAGAGCTAGCGGATCTTTGATTCTCCCTAAACACCCTCTCAAAGCACTATGGAATTCACTGTCGAATTCTGTACAAAACACTAGCCTAGAGCTCCCTATTTATAGGCTTGAAGAGACCTAAAAAACTAATGAGATTCGGACTCTGGATGGCGAGCGTCCAGATGGACAATAGCCTCGTCCCGACGGTTTTCTGTGATATCCTTTCAGAAACAGCACAATTCTATCTTTATCAGGTTCAAGTCCGGACGGCTTGACCGAGTGTTAGGACGGTCTTCGCTAAAATCCTTTCCGCGATCGAACAGAACTCTGGAATATTCTGAACTACTAGACAATGTCCGGATGTGTTGCCACGTTGTCCAGACGGCTTGTAGAGACTTCCTAAACAGTGTCAACTTTTGAAATCAAACTCCTTGTTGAATACTGATTGACCTAGCGTCTGGACGGTGTTTCTCTAACATCCGGATGGCTTCATCGTTATCTGCTGGACACTAAGGAGCGTACGGAAACCTTCAAAGGCCCGTCCGGACGGTTGCATAGGAACCGATTGTTTTTGTCTTGGATTTTGCAATGACTCTTCATGGACATCTTTAAGCATCTTGTGATCAGTTATTGTCTTTGATTTGATCATTGTCTGAATACATGAAGATTCTGAATTGAAAACCGACCATCCTGATTAAACGCAACTATTACATAAAGAGTTTTTGTTTTATCCAGAATGTAGCCAATATAAAATACTAACAGAACTCAAAGAGAAAAACCACTCCGGGGTAGTCAAACCTAGTAAATCAATTTAATAACGAAGAATAGTGAATTACAAGATGTTCATACTCACAAAACCTTTGCAGTTATCACACTCTTGAATTATAACAACTGACCTACTTGTCTGCGTCTCTCTCCAGAATCTTTGAAGAGTTCTTCTTCTTGATCTCCTTAACTGGAACTCCGGTTGGCTTCAATTATTCACAATTGATGGTTGAACTAAAACTCTAGGAGAGATTTTACATTAACAATCTATGTCTCAAATCCTCTCGTAACACACAGAATTCTCGAGTAGAATCCTTTAAAAAACTTCTGCCTAGAAACCTCTATAAATAAGCCTTAGAAACCCTAATACAAGAGATGAACGGATTCCTAGGTGGCGGCGTTCGGACAGGTTACTAACTTGTTTGAACGCAACAAAATAAGTGACTTTTCTGTAAGAGCTGTCTGGACAGGAAAACCATAGGTCCGGACACATAGAGAAACATTTACTTTTTGGAAGTCCTATCCAAAAATGACTTCTGGCTGTCTAGATAAGAAGAAATTTGGAAAGTTACAGGAAGTCATGTTCGTACACAGCTTCTGACTATTTGGACACACTTGGCTGCTTGAGACTTTTATCTTCATACTTAAAGCACACACTCAAAAACCCAAAAGATTCTATCATTGATTATAGCCAATAAATAAAACTAACATCATCTCTCCTCTTTTTGCTTTCCATGTGCTCTCCTCTCTTCACTTCGACATCGTTGTCACTCCATTGCCATTATACGGGCAATGCCCTATGGTTCAATTTATACTTATGGTTTCCTACTTGGATCTAATGGGCTAGATAAGTGGCTGGCACAACCATGTACGCATGGTGGTGGTCATGATGGAATGATATCGCTAATAGTGTGGGCCACCTGGGGTTGGACCCGGTCGGACTGCTAGATGGTGACCGCTATGTAAGCCATGAACTTACACTCGACTTGTTTTCGCCTGAAAACACATGTTTGTGTTTTACAATTAGTTAGTAGCTAGATGTCATGCCCTGTGAAAAGGTATGCGACTGTGGGGAATCTAGTCATGTATTGCTAATTGACATTATTTTTGAAAAATAAAGTATGACTTCTAATTAACTGTGTGTATGAACAGTGTTCAACAAAATATTAAATGCGAAATTTAAAGGAGACAAATATTTTGTTGACGAAGTGGAAACCCAGTTAAGAGAAAAACCACTCCGAGGCAGTCAAACCTAGGATATCCATTATTTAGAAGAAAAAGCTAGTTAAAAGCAGTAGCACTCACATACCCTTGATGCAGTGGTCGTACCTTGAACTTTGATGCATAACCCAATGCGAACGCTTCCCAACCAAGTCACCTACTTGAAGGGGTCTTCAATTAGATCCTTTACCTTTGGGCTCCTTCCTAAGATAGACTTCATAGCTGATCAAATCACACACTAGCAACAGCTAGAGAGCTAGTAGATCTTTAAATCTCCATAAACACCCTCTCTAAGCTATAAAGAATTCAATACCGAATTTTATAAATAATACATGCCTAGAGGCCTCTATTTATAGGCTACAAAAGACCTAAATCGACTTTGATTCGATTTTCTCTAGGCGGCCTATGGACGTAAGCTGAGGCAGTCCGGACGGTTAGCTATACAGGTAGCTTTCCAAAAAGTGTTGATATTGTTTCCTGAATAAGGCCGCATCCAAACGGTGTTGCCCTAGTATCCGAACAGTTGCACTTTTGCTGCACGCAATTTCCATAATAAGGACTAAGCATCCAAACAGTGTAGATTAACGTTTGAACGGTTGTAAATATTTTGCATGTCTTGCCTTATCAAAGATAGAGTCCAGATGATGTAGACTTGTCGTCCAAACGGTTGCAGCTGTCTTCCCATATCTGTGTCTGCGAAGGAAATCCTTTTACTTGTCGAACACTGAAAGGCATCCGAACGGTACAGCCACGTCGTTCGAACGGATTCACTAATGCACTTGAATGCTGGATTCTTTTGGAACTCTGAAGAGCGTCCGGACATGTTACCATGACGTTTGGATGGATTCAACCTTGAACTGTTCCAAACTTCTCATCGCTGATAGGAGTCTGGACGGTATTGCCACTGCGTTCAGACAGATGTTGCTGATTGATGAGCGTCCGGACACTTTACTATGCCGTCCGGACGGTAAACTGGGGATCCAACTTTTGTGAGATATAAACTACACAGAGTCTTACTGGAGTCCGGAAATTGCCTTCTTGATGCTTGTGACATTGATACTTGTCATATTAAGGCATTTTCCATTTTAGAGAAATAATCTCTAAATGGAATGCAGCCAATACATGATAGTGATTTTGTCAACAGAATTCAGCCAATACAAAATCTAACAATTTCCATAGTATTACACTCGACTCATCCACTTTGTGCATCTTCTAGATTCAAGGGACTTGATAATCCATTTATGTTGAATTTGGCTCAATGGCCGAAGAGAGAAACCTAAAGCATTTTTAACTCCAGCAACTTAACAAACTGAATATTTTGTGGGATGTTGTTGTTCAAGGATCAGAATCCTCTACAACTACAAAAGAAAAAAAAAATAGATTCTCAAATTATGTGAATCTAGGCCCTGCGAAAAGGTATGCGACTATGGAGGATCTAGCCATGTATTGCTAATTGACATTATTGCCATAGTATTACACCCGACTCATCCATTTTGTGCATCTCCCAGATTCCAGGGACTTGATAATCCATTCACGTTGAATTTGGCTTGATGGCCGGAGAGAGAAACCTAAAGCATTTTTAACTCCAGCAACTTATCAAACTGAATATTTTGTGGGATTTTGTAGTTCGAGGATTAGAATCCTTTACAATTTTTTTAAAAAAATTAGATTATCAAATTATATGAATCTAGGCCGTTTTTTACATCGAACAATTTTAAAAATGCTATATATTAAAAATATGACATATTATTGAGGCGACAAAAAAAATAAAAAAAAAAATCATTCCAAATCATTTTTTATTCACTTTTGAAGAGACACTTCTTTTTTACTAAGCCAAAAGACAGTTTTTTTGTAAAAAGTTTTTTTACGACATAAAGTGTACAAACCTGATAAAAATATATTTAATTCTCATTGGTAACATATCATATTTTTAATAAGTAACATTTTTCATGTCATTTGATATATAAAACAACCTAAATTACTACAACTTGAGAACCTACAATTTTAAAGAAATTTTATGGGATCTGATTAGTTGTTCAAGATGCTTTAAGGTTGTTAAAATACCAAGATGCCTGCTTTCCAATGTAATAATTAATTACATTTATGGAGTAATTAAGGAGTATCATCCATTTGGAACCAATAAAAGAAGAGAGAACCCCTGTTGTCAATACAATTGTTACAAGTCCAACCTAAAAATGGGAATTCTTACCAAAGGCTTCGGCCATTCTGACCTCAAGGCAGTCAGGCTTCTTAAAAAAATGTGGGTGTGTCCTATAAATGCCTGAAAAGGGCATTCACCTAAAACTTGTCAAACCGATGTGTTTAATGGGATGCTACTGCTACTGCTATATGAAAGCTAATTATGGCCATTTACTCATTTACTATATGTATTCATTAATATACCTAACAAACAATAAATGAGAATTTAATGTTATCATACTCTTTAAAGTTTCCTATCTACCTTTTCATATAAGTAATGAGTTTGATGTTTATTTTTCCTTTTTAAATCAATTCAGTAGAGAGTTTCAACTTCCAATTGGCTTACCAATTAATCCAAATCAAAATGGAAACTGTTAATACGAAGATTTGAAATAATTATTTATTCAACATTCAAATCTTCACTAGTGTTTGGTAGAGTAAAAATTGGATAGCTATATGTTATGTCGTTGTGCCACCATTACCGAGAATAATTTTTCCTTAGGATAGTTATTCCTAAAAAGGATAAAGAATAGGTATTTCTTCAAGAATGGAATGGCTCTAAAAATAATATCCTCAAAAATCATTCATCGTTTTCATTTCAGTCTCTCATATGGGTGATTGCACAACCCCCAATGTACCATCTGGTGATCACGACGATCAAATGGCTCGAATCTGGATCAGGTTGTTTGACCACCCTCGCTCGATGGTTGGGGGTGGCACCGACCAAGAGGCGGAGATGTTATTCATATGTTATTGTTATAAGGGTATTCTAGATAATTTGGTTGAAATATAATTTCATTTCAGTTAAAAAAATTTGGTCATTTATGTGTTGTCATCAAACCAATAAATATAAATGACTATTTCATTCCCGTTTCTTGTATTTTTAGTAATACTCATTCATATTCTTAGATAATCACTATTCTAAATTTTCTATAAGTTGTTTGGCTTAATTATGCTCAAAGATTTTCCACTATTAGCCAATATCACTACACTTAATTGTTGGCAACAATTAGGTAGCTGCCAAATTCACCATCTATAGAGGGTTGAGAAACTCTCACACTTATTAAGAGATGATAATAAACAATCATATATATATATATATATGCGCGCGCATTAATTTGTAATAGGATTATGTCATATTTGTTAGATTGCCATTAATCTCAAATTATTTGTTATATTGTCATATTTATTTTTAACTTAAAAATAGTATGTGTCTCTTCCTTTTTTACTAAGATGGTGTATCCTACTCAAAAAGCTTAAAAAGAAAGGAAGGTGTAATTTATCACCTAACCGATATTTCAAATACTCATCATTTTGTACGCTCTCATTTTATAATATATATTTCATGCTTTCTTTCTAATTACCCTATTTATAGTATTTATGAAAAAAAATACACATACCTCCCTTCAAAGTATTACGAATTTGCCAATATCTCCTTTAAACTATTAATTCTGTCAATGTCTTCCTAATACAAAAATACTCTTCACAAATTATAAAAATTCAATAAAGAGAAATAATTAATTTCTTCCCATGGTCCTTCTCCTATCTTACATTTTTCAAAATCACCATTAAATATGTGGGACTACGTGGATCTATGGTGATTTTAAAAAGTGAAAAAATAAGATAATTACAAAATAAGGATATATATATATATATATATATATATATATATATATATATATATATATATATATATATATATATAACACATTTCTATATAAAAACTATTAGAGAAATGATATACGTACATGCCCTACACATTTCCTACACATTTTCATAGAACGAAATTTTAAATCTGCAATGGTTAAAGCTGTGATTTCCAAATATTATAATTGGAGTAGATTTGGTCAACTAGTGAAAGACACTTGAATTGCTTTAGATTCGTTTTCTAGTTGGTTGATTCACCATATTAGTAGAATCGATAATAATGCGGAGATGGGTTAGCTAAGGTTGCCATTAAACATATCATATATCAGGTTTGGATGAAAAAACTCCTGATTATATCTGTGAGGTTGTTTTGTTAGCTCAATCTTTTTCATTTTCTGATTGAGTAGTAAAAGTATTACAACTTTATTCAAAAATTTTAAATCTATTAATGAATTTTAAATTTTAATATATAAAAAATATATTTATATAACGAGATGCGTTAGTTGCACGTCACTTTGGTGTACATAAATCACTAGCCATGTCAAACTTCTCAACTTTTAAAGCCCAACCAAAAAGGATAAAGAGGCTCAGTCGGTTTCCGTCGTTATCACATCATTACGACGGTACAACTAAATCCAACTCTAGCTTGAATTAATGTTACGCATAGAATTAATGATCCACGGCCACGATAACTACAACATTTGAAAAGTCTAAAGCAATAATGGATGATTAGTCAAATCATTAAATTATGTCTTCGAATAGTATGTGGCCTGCGCTTTACTCATGGAATATGATAGAAGAGCCATTTTATGGTTGTAATTTTATTTACTTTTTATTTAAAATATAAAATGTTATTAGATAAATATATTGTTAGATTATTTACAATATTAAATAAAATAAATAAATTCTAACTCTAAAATAAGAATTAATTTTTTATTTTTTTTTATTTTCAAATGAAACAAAAAGGATAATATTTCATTCATTCATTTCCATGATACATCATGTTGACCATATACTTGTGTGAAATAAATGTCACCTTTATTTTCTTTCCCAAGGATTTGAAACTTATACTCCGTTTGTTTCAGCGTAAAATGATTTCTGGAAAATGATTTCGATATTTTTTGGTGTTTGGTTGGGGCGAAAATAACAGTCAACGAAAATCATTTTCGGTTTGGAAAACGATTTACGATTTTTAAAACCGTAAATCGTTTTCCGAAATTAAGCTCTTTGTCCTTACACGCATGTTTGATATCCGATCGTTAAAATTTAGCAATTGTCAGTCATCGGGATCCAGTCAGCGCCGGAGTCCGACAACATCCAGTCGCCGAAAACCTGCCGGCGTCGGAATCAGGCCACCGGAATTCTGCCGGTGCAGGAATCAGGCGGCCGGAATTCTGCCGGTATCGGAATCCGGCACCGGCAGACCAAATTCCGGCCGGGATATCGTCGGATTCCGGCGGGATCCGGCGGGATCTGGACGGATCCGGGTATTGATCAAGTCGGATCTGGCAAAAACGGCCGGGATCCGGGCGGATCTTGACGGATCCGGCTATTGATCTGGCCGGATTTGGCCAAAACTGCCGGGATCCGGCCGGATCTGGACGGATCCGGCCATTGATCCGGCCGGATCCGGAAGATTCCGGCCTGAATCCGGCCATTTTGGCTGGATCCGGTCAAACTTTCTTGTCGGAATCCGGCAACGGCGACTGGACGATGCCGGATTCCGGCGACAATTACCAAACTCTTATTTTTGCATTTCGTAATTTTTTCGTGCGAACCAAACACAAAAAAATATTTTCGAGAAAATCATTTTTTCTGAAAATGATTTCGTCGAAAGTATTTTACGACGGAAATCATTTTACGTCGAAACAAACAGAGCATTAATCTTAATGTCAATACGCATGGGCCCTTTTAAACATGGGGCAACTCAGCTCCAATTAATTTTTCTCGTTTGCTCGGTTTAAAATATGCCACATCGCTCATAATTAATCTAGTGATCCAAAGTCAAATCGACTTAACTTAGAAACGGGGAATCTCTACTTTTTTCTCTTTCTTTTTATTTTTATTTTATTTATAAGTAATGCTACATGTTATTTTTATATTTTTTAAAACTAATGTGGTGTGACCACCCCAAGTTCTTCTATAGGTGTCCGCCACCTACAACAATTAATTTTTTTTGAAAAAAAAAAAAATTCTTGTGAGTTTTATTTAGTAATTTTGAGTTAATTTGAATTAAGACATACACTTTATCACCAAACTAAGGAATGCGAAAAAATTATTTAATTGTATATTCATTTATTTTTAGTAAAAACTATTTATTTTTCTAATGGAATACAATTTTGTGTATCAAATAAGGCATTAGTGTTATAGTACCTATGATAATGATCTGACACTTGGAATAACCATTTCCAATGTTCATAAAGGTGTTACTGTTTAAGGCTAAATTTTTAATTAAAAATATTTATTTTTTAATAAAATACTCATTTCCCATACCAAACATAACATTAAAGATAAACTTCTAAGATACATTAACCTTTTTGTCAACGAGAAATGTCAATAAAAGTGTAAATTTTTGTGCTCATTTTATAGCACATTGGGCCGCAGCCAGGGTCACAGCTGGAATCATTCCCTCGTATTCACTCCCTATCCCTTCAATCCAAATAGTTAGTAGGAATGATCCATCTTCCCATTAGTTTGGATACCTTATTTAATATATGTTTTTAGTTGTGGCTTTACTTTCTGTTAAGCGTTGGTATGTAAAGACTTTAGTTTTGTAATTCTATTTTCAAGTATTTATAATAAAAATAATAATAATAATAATAAAAATAAAAATAAAGAAACAAACTGAATCACTCCAACAAATTTCACCTCTGCCATCCAAAGTTGTCACTGTCATTACAAACACAAGAATGGTCACTATATCATCCATTCATTGGATTGGTTCAACAATATAAACCGCCACATTAAAGATCCACGTGGAATTTATGACGTTAAAGAACTCCATATTCCCCACAAGAGTTGAAAGGAGTAAAGTAGCTTTAGCCATTTGATAACGACGGCAATTTAAGGGGACCATTACTCCATTAGGTTCCTCCAGTATCCTCCCCGGGTGGGCAAAAGTTAAAACTGAGAGATTTTTTATTCATTCCCTCCAAAGTTGTACGTATGAATGAATAGAAATCTAAAGGAGTTAATGACGATAACGTTAGCTCACCCTTTTTCTTTTTTTCTTTTTTTAAGAAGCCCCACTCATTCTCATTCCTTCGAGTTATACATTTCAAGGCATATAGCTTAAAGCTCTCTCGCTCTCTCCTTCTCTGGGTTCTGAGATTTGTGGCTTAGTACACTAAACAATATTGTTGGGAATAATTTCGCTCAGCCCGGTCTTTTTCGAGAATTACAAGCCTTTGAGTCTATATTGGCTAGCTTGGGATCGCGAGCCCATGACCCATCAAATATGAACCCGGGAGTAAGAATACCTATGAGCCCAGAGAAGGTATTGTCCCAAGACTGGCGCAAGAGACTGGGGATTCGCTATATGTGATCCCAGGTATTTCATGTTACACCCATTTCCCAAAAATCTGGGACTAAAACTAATTTCAGATTTGTTGCCAGGAATCTCGCTTTGATATTGTTAAGGAAAGAATCTCGATCTAGAATGTAAAGAATTCCAAGTCAACGTCAGACTCTGACGGCGCTCCTAGGTAAAAAAAAAAAACATGAAACCCTAAGGCAATGAGGGTTCTCATCATTTAGCCTATAAATAAGCCCATACCTTTGTTAAGAAAGACATACTGAATTATTGTGTTTGAGAATACTTTTCACTAAATTACTGACTTAGGCATCGGAATGAGGAACGTCACCCACCCCCAGGATATTCTCTTGACATTATCTATTTTACAGCGATTAGGAGACATGAAGAACATCGAAGAGTGTGTTGTCAAGATCATACCGAAAATTGTACCAACAGTTTAGCGCCGTCTGTGGGAACATTTTCCGTTCTCATCAAAATATATATGATATGGCAGTAAGCACCCGCTCTGAGTGCTGAGTTACTCGCCCGAGAAGACATGTACCGGAGCTAGAGACTCAACTAAATCTGCCTTCGGAAGGCCAGAACGATCCACTACCTCTTCCGCTATTCCCTCCCCCAAGCGATGTAGAACAAAAGCCAGATGGCGACATTCTAAGCCCAAATAGCAATCATGACACGACAAAACGTAAACCTAGTGCTCCAAATCCCCGAGCAATCTCACTCTGAGATTAACTAGGAAGAGTAGGGGGAGGAAGAGCATAACAACAGGGCAAATAGGCGAGTCGATCACGAGAACAAGTTTTAGAAAACGAGCCCACTGTGGTACATGATGACGAGATTAATTTCAGGAGAGATTAGGGGGGAGATGCTAGGTACTCAAATAGAAAGATTACTGACTTCAAGAGGAAGTGTGCTAGGATGGGTCAAGAGATGGAGAGAAAAGACAATGGCAAAGCTGTTGCGGTGGATAGGCTCTTGATGGTACCAATACTCCTTTCACCAGGTGGGTGGAAGACTATCGCTTGCCTGAGAAGTTCAAAGTTCCCTAGATCCAAAGCTAGCCGGAATCGGGGACCCTGTTGAACATCTGAAAAATTTTAGATTCTGTCTTGATCTTCATGGAAATCCGGACGAAGTTGCTTACCGGACTTTCCCTTTAACATTAACAGGGAATGCTCAAGACTTGTTCAGAAGGCTACCCCCAGGATCTGTTGACAAATTTGAAGGGCTAGGTAGGAATTTCTTGGGGGCAATTTATGGTTGCACGGATGTGTAAGAATCCTTCTGGATACTTGCTGACGCTACAGCAGGGAAGCAATGAAACTCTCAAAGACTTCATGGCTCGCTTCAACTCTGAGAAGATGACCGTGGAAGATCCAATCAACAACATGATTTTCGCGGCTCTTATCAAGGATTGTCACCGGAGAGGCCATTAATGAGGAAGCTGGCCAAGAAGCAGCCAAGTACCCTGCAGGGACTAATGGAGAAGGTAGAAGAGTTCATCAACCAAGATGAAACTCATAAGGCCATGATTAGTTCAAGAAGGACTCAAGAAATAGCTCTAGAAAAGGAGTTCAAGAAGGCAAGCAAGGAGGATTAGAAGCAGGTAAAAAAGTTCCAAGATTACAACTTCACACCTCTCAACATAAAAGTAGTAGAATTCCTCATGGAAATAAAGAAGGACTCAGAGTTTCGTCGGCCTCTGAAGATTTCGGGAAATCCTCCTCCCCACAACAAAGACAAATACTGTGACTTCCACAAAGTAATAGGTTACCACACCAAGGGGTGTATAGCTTTGAGGTTACTGATTGAAAAAATCATTAAGAAAGGGAAGCTGATCTGATTCCTAGGGGAACAAAGAAAATAACTGGGAAATGACCGGCCATAGGACCAACCTCAAGACCACCATCCTCAAAACTACCCAGCGAGGGAATATCCGCCTAGGGACAGGCAGCCCTGGGATAACCACGTACAGGGACCTCCTCAGCATCATAATAGGGGACGAGACGATTCCCTCCTAGACAATGAAGGAAGAAGGGGCGACTGCCGACTGGAGAGGAGTAGGAGTCAATGCTGCCGGGAGCCAAGCAATCAAGAAGTTATAGCGGAGATCCCAACTATATGAGGAGGATTTGCAGGAGGAGGCGAATCCAATTCGGCCAAAAAGGCTTATGCCCGGGGGGTGAAAAATCAGGAAGTATATGCAGTAGAAAGGCCCCCGAAGTTCCAGAACAAAGAATCTATGGTGATAGGATTCTCAGATGATGATTATGAAGGGATTTCTAGGCCCCACAATGATGCCTTAGTGGTCGCCTTGATGATAGCAAACAACAATGTCCATTAGATCTTGGTTGATAACGGGAGTTCGTCCCATATATTGTACAGGTTGACTATCGAGAAATTAAAGCTAAGTCGAGATAAACTAATCCTAGTTCACTTTCCACTGATGGGATTCGTGGGTGAGTAGGTGCAATCGTTGGGGTCGATTGAGCTTCCACTAACAACCTAAGCAATCCCAAAGCAGGTAACCATCATGGTGATATTTCTATTAATAGACCACCCTTCAGCATACAATGCTATCGTCAAAAGAACAATCCTCAATCAGCTTAAGGCCGTAACCTCGACCCCACATCTCAAAATGAAAGTCCCAACCAAGAGTGGAGTAAACAAGGTTAGGGGTGATCACTGGGCAACTCGTTAGTGTTATAACGTGACTTTAAAGGACATCCCTGAAAAGGAAAGTCCCTGGGTAGGATGTACACCAGAGAAATTGCAGTTACAGAGCGGGGAGCTGGTCGAAGAATTTGAGGAGCTCCTAATCAATGACTCCAACATGAAGGTGAAGGTAGGTTCGTAGCTGAATAGGAAATTGAAAACACAACTGGTGACCTTTCTTTAGAATAACATTGATGTCTTTGCGTGGAGCCACGAGGATATGCTAGGAATAGACCCTTCGGTTATGGTACACAAGTTAAATGTGGATCCCGAAGACCGGTCGGTAAAACAAAAGAGAAGGAGCTACACACCCGAGGGAAACATAGCGGCTGCAGAGGAAGTGGAAAAACTACTCCAGGCCGGGTTTATCAAGGAAATATACTATCGGAATTGGCTAGCCAATGTTGTTATGGTAAAAAACGTCTAGCGGAAAATGGAGGTTGTACGTAGACTTCACTAACCTCAATAAGGCTTATCCAAAGGATAGCTTCCCCCTGCCCCGAATAGACTTATTGGTGGACCCCGTTTTGGGCCATGAACTCCTCAGTTTAATGGATGCATCCAAATGGATGCGTTAATTTCGTGGTCAATGGACAAATGTCTCCCGTTATTCAAAATTTAAGGGAAAGCATTTACATGGAGTGAGGAGTGCGAGGGAGTGACACTTGAGGAGTCCCCCTTGCTTAGGAGAACTGCCAAGGGAGAAATTCTCTTTTTCTACTTAGCCATATTAGCATTGGCGATAAGTTTAGTTCTGACACAGGAGGACCAAGGGATCCAGAAGCCAGTATATTTCACTAGTAGGTGTAATACCCGGGAAAGACACCCTACTTAAGTTATTCAAGATATGTGCATGAGTACAAGGCTTAAGAATTGCTATATAGTCTAATAAAAATTATGTATTTATGCATGTAAAGAAATAGATCAGTAAAGTTGAAATCGATCAAGCGACTTTCTGGTCGATCGAGCAATTATAGGTCGATGTCGATCGATCGAGCGATTTTATCCACTGGGACGCAGCTTACAGGTAAACAGCAGAGAAGTGATTTTCTACCTTTGATATTGAACCCATTGCTTATGGATGGCTCCAAATGATTGAAACTTATTTAGTTAGCCTAAGTTAGCTTAATTTGGTTGAAATTGAACTAGATATGGTGGTACAACTTAATCATGACACTAGATATGGAAGAAAATCTAATCTTGGATATTAGATGATCTTGCATGGATATTTCTCTCTCTTGCTGTCAAAGATCCGACCATTGGAAGAATTTGTACTGGATTGATCTTAGCCATTCGAAGTTATTATATATAGCATGCATGGGACATAAAAAAAAAGCAGCCTAAGCTCTCCCCATACCACTCACGTAAGCTCCTCTTTCCTTCACTGTTTTGGTGCTGAATCTCCCATGGAAAATCTCTCTCATTCTTCTGTGAAAGCCAACACCTATAGCCAGAAATGAAGCCTTAAATCTCCTCTTGTTTCTCAACAAAACACCAGAAATCAGCATCTGAAATCTCCCTCTGATTCTAGCTCAAAAACCAGCAACTACCAACTCATTTCAAGCACTTTGTTTTGGAGTTAGACCCCTTCCTTCTATCCAACCTGTTGGGTGCGAATTTTGGTAAGTAAATCTTCCTTTCTACTTTCTAATTTCAGTATGTGTTCCCTAGGATCATGGGTAGTTTCTCCTCTTAAAAGAATTACACTCATGAAGCTTTAAACAAACAAGATAGTAGCTTTACTTTAATACTTTTGTGTGGGAATGAGTTACTGAAATATAGGAGTTTTGATTAATGAAAAGGAATGTGTGAAGTGAAGGTGTGTGTGTGTTGTATGTTGGAATTCCCTGCATGAATGAGAATATTAAAGTATAAACTTAGTAAGTAAGTGTATATGGGTATATGGCTAATGTGTGTGTGTGTAGAAAGTATTATTTTGGCTACATATGGGTATGAATGGGAGTTATATGTATATATCAACATACTAGTTGGATTTAATGGCTAGTAAAAGAGGATGTCTTAGTTTCATTATTCAATAACCTAAGATGGCATTCAATATCTTGATTAAGAGAACCAAAAACGGAAGTATTAGGACAACGGTTAAAATGATACTTTAACGATAAATATAGTAAACATATTGTAGCATCTTTTCACTAATTTAGTATTACTATATGATTGGAATTATGCAGTTATAGAGAAAGACTTTTGGAGCAGAAACTAGTAAGTATTTCTATACTTACTGAGGACAAAGCTGGTTGACTTTTCCTATAATATATGTTTATTGCTTTATTTACTTGTTTGCGCATGTGATTTTGCATATTTTATTATTTTTAATAATCTGTTTAATAACAAGCTGTTGGATCAAGATCTACAGTTGGTACGTGAGGCTTCACTTGAGTTCTAAGGTTCTTAGTGAATGAGGAAGTACTTGAAAAGAATAATAAATACAAAAACTGGAGTACCAAGGTCACCAGGGAAACCAAGGTTTCCAGGAGCCAAGGCTCCCAAAGATTATAATTAAAAGTTAAGTGAGAAAACCAAGGTTTCAAATAACACGCTAACCGTGCCAAGGCCAACAGAGTAGTGGAAAAAGGGAAATACCTAAAACTCTACACTTAAAACTATCATTGCCTTATGATTACGTTTATGTTCACTTTATGTCTATGATTCGCGATCATAGATTATATTTTGTATATACATGTGATTATATGGCCATTGCATTGTGTTGCATTAATTAAATAAATCAGCACTCATATTATTATTGGAAACAACGGACTCACTTTAGTGTTTATGTTGTTTTCTTCTCTTTGTATGGTATTTGTAATGGTTCAGGCTATGAAGAAGAAGAGGATTATCAGGACTATCCCAACACATAGATGGTTCCTAGTTCAGTTTTTGTAAGGCTGGATAGCCTTCCTTTTGGGACTACCCTGTTGTAGTTCATTAGCCTAACTTAAGACAGTACTTATAATTCTCCAGTTATATGTAGATATTTGACTTGTATAATTATCTAGCTCGGTGAGGCATGACTGGTATTACTGTTTGTATAATTATGCTGACTAGCTTATTATATATTTTGAGGTATTTCAATAGTAGCTCTGAGGTGTCAACCTATTCCCAATTTATATTACATTTATTCCGTTGCCAATAATTACCTCTAATAAGTTAGTAATGTCTTGTGGAAATTCGAAAAATTTTCACTTACGCTTTTTGTAAAAGCGCGGCGTTACAATAGGGCCTTTCTAGGAGCAGAGGAACGATATACCCGGATACAAAAGTTGGCACTGGCACTAATAGTCTTGGCAAAGAGGCTAAGGCCCTACTTCCAAGCGCATGCAATCAAGGTCCTCATGGAATATCCGCTCAAAAAGATCCTCAAGAAACCAGATGTTAGTTTTTGTGTTGGCTGCATTCTGTTGGACAAAATCACTTCTATGTAATGTTGCTGCTTTCACAGGGATGCTGCTTTATCCAGAGTCTACTCTTCAGCTATGTTCTTCGAGAAGATTCTGTGAAGTTTTCAAGGATTTATTTCGGTTCCCTGTCAGCCGTCCGGACGATGTGGTATTCCGTCTGGACGCTCATCAGTCAGCAACATCCGTCCGGACGACGAGATCTTTCCGTTCGGACGCCCATTAGTGTCTAGAAGCTTCGAACAGTTCAAGATTGCATCCGTCTAGACGTAATGGCGAACCTTCCGGACGCTCTTCAGAGTTCGAGAAAATCCCAGTGTTCCAGCGCATCCGTCCGGACGACGTCGTTATACCGTCCGGACCCCATTCAGTGTTTGACAAGAAATAGGGTTTCTGCCTCAAGACACAGTTATGGGAAGACGGCTGCTACCGTCTAGACGATGTGTGATCCCGTCCGGACGATGTCTTCTATAAGGCAAGAATGTACATACCAAGTTCAACTGTCCGGACGTCAGCCTTCATGGTCCGGACGATCAAGCTTCATATATGGAAATTGCGTGCACCAGTTCAACCGTCCGGACGTTAGCCTTCAAGGTTCGGACGCCCCAACCCTTATTATGGTAATTTCGTGCAGCCAAAGTGCAACTGTCCAGACGCTAGGGCAACACCGTCAGGATGCGGACTTGTTATGGAAGCTTTCAGCGCTATCTTGGAGAGGCGGTTGCAGTTGACCGTCCGGACGCTCGGTCAAGACGTCCGAACACCCTCGGGTATTTTGGTCATAACATTTTACTAAAATATCGGATTGGGACGAAATTGGCTTCATTGGAAAGCTTAGAAAAAATACTGTAATTTGAGAATCTAGACGGACCCTAGAAGCATCCGGACGGTCTCCGTCCAGATGGAAAGATTTTCCCATCCAGACGGCCCTTCAGAAAATTCCAGAATTACTTTCCGGACAAGAAAAACTTGACCTGTCCGGACGGCCCTAGCTCCCGCCCGGACGCACGTGTTTCAGACTCCGTTTTTGAGTCAATTTTGGGTTTCCAAAGCCTATAAATAAGAGGCTTGAGGCATGCTTTCAACACAGAATTCGGTGTGAATTCCATTAGAACTCAGAGACGTGATATCTCCTCTGAAGCCGTTTTTCAAGTGTGCTATGCTGCAAACCGAAGTCTATCTTAGAGGTTGGCTCTAAGGTAAAGATTTCCATTGAAGACCCCTTCAGGTAGGTGAACTTGGTTGGGAAGCGTTCGTGTTGGGTTACACGTCAGAGATCAAGGTACGACCACTGCATCGGTACATGTGAGTGTTACTATCTTGTATCTAGCTTTGTCTTCTGAATAGTGAAATTCCTGGGTTTGGCTGCCCTGGAGTGGTTTTTCTCTTAACTGAGTTTCCACTTCGTCAACAAAAATCTCTGTGTCATTTACTTTCCGCTGTGCTTTAATTTTTGTTGACATTTATGCAAACACTTTACTTTTAGAAGTCATTTCAATTTTTCAATTGGTATCAGAGAAGGTACACTCTGTTTAGGATTTATTTCCTGAGTGTGATCCTCATCTCTTGTGACTTCTATTTTTTTTTCCACCTTTTATCATGAATTTTTCTCAGTTTTCTAATGAAGATTCTGATATTAAGCTCTTTAAGGTTTTTAATAAATTAAAGAATGCTCAACATTCTAAAGAGCTTAAAAAGGTGAAGCAAGAAAAAGAGTCTTTGATTGTTCAGTTATCTGAATCTCATGCTTTGATTGACTCTTTGAGATCTGAGAATACCATGTTATTTGACATTATTGATACACTTGAGAATAAATTAAAAGAATCTGAAGATCTCCTAAAAAAATTCTCAAGTGATAATTTGAAAAGCATGCTGTGTATTCATTCAGATATTTCGAACAAGCCTGATTTGACTGCTTATTTAAATACTTCTACTTCACATGCTTCTGATTCTGAATTAGACTCTGTTGGTATTAAGCATGTGATAGTAGATGCAGCTTGTTCTAAAAAATCTTGCTTAGATAAATGTGTGATGCCTAACTCCAAGGATTCAGGAACACAAGGTAAGTTTGTTCCTATTTGTCATAATTGTGGGAAAATTGGTCATATTAGACAAAATTGTGTTGTGTTAAAATCTCACAGACCGTGGCAGAAGCAGGAGGACTCCAAAAAGGGCGTTATTCAGAAAACCTCTTCAGATAAATATGTCCTGCCCCATAGGAGGCATATATCTCAAAGAGTTAAGGATTTTGTTGTTTGTGAAAATTCTAATCTTAAATTTGCAGAGCCCTTCAAGAAGTATTTCAGCAAACGAAGTCAGCCTACTTGCTATCATTGTCGTGTCTCTGGACACATCAGGCCACACTGTCCTCAAATCCGACATCAGCAACCTTGGATCAGGAAAACAGAGCAAAAGACAGATAAGTCTAGCTCTAAACCTTCTAAGCCTCATCATGTTTTTCGGCAACAACGACATTATCCTCAAAGGGATTCTCCCTCATGCTATCACTGTGAAGTATGGCCACATCAAAGCCGAATGCTTCAATGTGAAGCCTCACAAGCCCAAGAAGAATCAGACCAATGAAAGGCTTGTCAACATGATGAAGAATGTCCTAGTTAGACTGATCAATTGGGACGTGGCTCACACCCCTGCCTCACAGGTAAAGAAGGTATGGGTAAGGAAGGTTGAGACAATTCACCCCTTAAGGGGGAGTGGACTCAACTAGTAGGTGAGGTCTCCCATGCCTAGGATTTTGGTTCCTAAATCCTAGTGCATGTCAGGTATGTTTGCATTGCATTGTCTACCTTGTCATATCTTATTCATGCCTTGCATTCTGTTTGAGGAACTGTTTTGTTTATCCCCATATTTTCTCTTGTTATCTTGAGAAGTTTCTGCAGATATATCTTTGGGGATGACAGTTAAAAGCACGTCGGGCGGCTGCTTTTCTGTCTTAGTATTTCTAAACCTCTCTCCATGAGGACAGGTTTGGTTTTACCTTACATGCTGGGATTAGATGTCATTTCCTTTTCTGAGCATGTGTTTGTTGTTATTCTGTTTATCGGTTTTCAACAAAATAAAAAATAAAAAAATAAAATTGGGAAGAAGATGCGGAACTTTATTTCTTTCTTTTGATAGCTTTTCAGATATTGCATGTGTTTTTGCCTGATATCTCAGTTCATTGTGCATTGATTAAATATGCTTATATATGATTGAGAGTTTATGCATGATATCTGCTAAGTTTTCATGTTGCATCTTAATGATAAATAGTTACTTTCCTCATACGATGAAAATGTGCACTATCTAAGACTCCCCTAAGGTACATCTTTTCCTTCTCTGACTTTTTGCTTCTAGAAATTCTAGATAAGAGAAGAGGTCTTTCATTAAGATGGTCAAATTGACCACATGCTAGTTGAACCTAGAGCCTAAAAATTCTGGCACTCTCTAGGTTGCAGCACCATAAGAATCAAGCAGTAAATCATATGCATTATGCGCTTTTAAATTGTATATTCACTGCTTACGTGCCGAATTTGCTATATGCCTTGCCCTCTACGTGCAAGTAAAAATTTTATTTTGTCCTTCATGGTACAAGTAAAACAATTAGGTGCTGCATCTTAGGGGGAGTGTATCAGATGAGGGTGGCTAGGCCCTAGTAAGATAAGGTTTGACTTTTGGCTGATCTTTCATTGATTTTCTTTCTTGTTTGGAAAATCTGGTTGCTTTTTGTCATATAAGTTGAATTCATACCTTTTGGAAAAGTCTTCACACACACACACACACGCATTGCATGAGTTGAGTAATCTATTTAAAATTTCTATATGCAGGGAAATTTGTTTTTATTGAATACTTAACTCTCATTAATATCTTTGCATATTTTTCCAATGCTATTTGACTGTTTTATTATTTGATTATACATGCGTATTCTAAAGCTAACTTTTGAGAAAAATATTTTTCTGCAAATTTTTCTCCAGTTTCAGATTTTCAGTGTGAAGTGTCCGGATGGACCTACTCTTACATCCGGACTAGCGCAGTCTTGCCATATGCTGATCTAGCAGTTGTCATCTGGATGGTTAAGTGACACATCCGGACAAGATCTCTACAAGTTTAAGACTTGCGTCTTTTTTTCTACCATACACACATCTTTTCATTTTTATTGATTTTATCATGGCATGTTGTGTGATTTTCTCGTGGATTTCTCCCGAGATTTTGGCATTTTGTGCACATCTCTTCTCATCCCATCCCATCATCTTCATTGTGTCTTCCGTTATTCTTTTAAGTCTTTGTGCTTTTAGAATATTGGAATATTTGTTGGAATATTTTTCTTGAGATATTGTGCATGAAAATCCTTTTCTGTCTGTGTGCTGGGCTGATCTTTTATGCCTTATGAATAGCTGCATTGCTTATATTTCTCTTTGGCATCCATTTGACAGCCGTCTTAAATACCACATTATGTTTGGAACTAACAGGATCTAATGGTATTTTTGGAGATATTTCTGATTGGTTTTTCAGGAATACGACATCCAGCGGCTCCCAGCACAGTGATTGACAGATGCATCCTTTGGAAAACTGACTATTGTTGAAGTCGGATGTTCACTTTCCAAAGGTCTTGGGATTTGATACTCGGAGGATTTCTGTTCCTCTCTTTTGGGCCACTTGCAGACTTTTCTCTATTCTCCTATTGCTTTGGATTTTAGAAAGTTTTTTGTTTGTGGATATTATTACTCTGTTTACCCTTGTACTTCTGAGACATTGAGGGGGAGTAATTGTTGTGTGGTTTTTCTCATTACTCTGTTTTACCCTTTGTCCCTTTGTGACAAAAAGGGGGAGTAATTTTTGATTTGGATCGGCATTGTATTTTTAACTAGTCAAGTGATTTCTGTCCCAGAATGGCCAAAGGGGGAGTTTGTTAGTTTTTGTGTTGGCTGCATTCTATTGGAAAAAATCACTTCTATGTAATGTTGCTGCTTTTATAGGGATGCTGCTTTATCCAGAGTCTACTCTTCAGCTATGTTCTTCGAGAAGATTCTGTGAAGTTTTCAAGGATTTATTTCGGTTCCCTGTCAGCCGTCCGGACAACGTGGTCTTCCGTCAGGACGCTCATCAGTCAGCAACATCCGTCCGGACGACTAGATCTTTCCGTCCAAACGCCCATCAGTGTCTAGAAGCGTCGAACAATTCAAGATTGCATCCGTCCGGACGTAATGGCAAATCGTCTGTACGCTCTTCAGAGTTCGAGAAAATCCCAGTGTTCCAGCGCATCCGTCCGGACGACGTCGTTATACCGTCCAGACGCCATTCAGTGTTTGACAAGAAATAGAGTTTCTGCCTCAAGACACAGTTATGGGAAGACGGCTGCTACCGTCCGGACGATGTGTGATCCCGTCCGGATGATGTCCTCTATAAGGCAAGAACGTGCATACCAAGTTCAACCGTCCGGACGATCAAGCTTCATATATGGAAATTGGGTGCACCAGTTCAACCCTTCGGACGTTAGCCTTCAAGGTCCGAACGCTCCAACCCTTATTATGGTAATTTCGTGCAGCTGAAGTGCAACCGTCCGGACGCTAGGGAAACACTATCCGGACGCGGACTTGTTATGGAAGCTTTCAGCGCTATCTTGGAGAGGCGGTTGCAGTTGACCGTCCGGACACCCTCTGGTATTTTGGTCATAACATTTTATTCAAATATCGGATTGGGACGAAATTGGCTTCATTGGAAAGATTAGAAAAAAATGCTGTAATTTGAGTATTGGGATGGACCCTAGAATCATCCGGACGGTCTCCGTCAAAATGGAAAGATTTCCACGTCTGGACAGCCCTTCAGAAAATTCCAGAATTACTTTCCGGACAAGAAAAACTTGACCCGTCCGGACAGCCCTGGCTCCCGTCCGGACGCGCGTGTTTTAGACTCCGTTTTTGAGTCGATTTTGAGTTTCCAAAGCCTATAAATAAGAGGCTTGAGGCATGCTTTCAACACAGAATTCGGTGTGAATTCCATTAGAGCTTAGAGACATGATATCTCCTCTGAAGCCGTTTTTCAAGTGTGCTGTGCTGCAAACCGAAGTCTATCTTAGAGGTCGGCTCTAAGGTAATGAGTTCCATTGAAGACCCCTTCAGGTAGGTGAACCTGGTTGGGAAGCGTTCGTGTTGGGTTACACGTCAGAGATCAAGGTACGTCCACTACATCGGTACATGTGAGTGTTACTATCTTTGTATCTAGCTTTGTCTTCTGAATAGTTGAATTCCTAGGATTGGCTGCCCCGGTGTGGTTTTTCTCTTAACTGAGTTTCCACTTCGTCAACAAAAATCTCTGTGTCATTTACTTTCCGTTGTGCTTTAATTTTTGTTGACACTTATGCACACACTTTACTTTTAGAAGTCATTTCAATTTTTCAACAGATATATTGAGGAGAATGGTCAATTGGGCGGTGGAGATTTGAGAGTTTGATATTGATTTCCTCTCGAGAATGGCAACAAAACGGCAGGCTATGGCCAACTTTTTATTAGAATTCAATTGATTCCCGAAAGAAGTCGGACTCCCTGATGGTGAAGCCTGGGTAGCATGTGTAGATGGATCTTTCACCAAGAATTGGAGTGGTGCGGGTGTTGTACTTATAAACCCAGAGGGGGAGCATCTAGAGTTCGTTATAAGGCTTGCATTCAATACCAACATCAATGAGGCGGAGTATGAAGTTGTCATTGTAGGCATTGAAGTAGCTGGTGAGCTGAGAGTCAAGATCCTAGAAGTAAGGAGCGATTCACAAGTGGTAGTTGGGCATATCCGGGGAGAATATGAAGCTTGAGGAGAAAAGATGAAACAGTAC
Source organism: Alnus glutinosa (assembly GCF_958979055.1). Classification (NCBI taxonomy): domain Eukaryota; kingdom Viridiplantae; phylum Streptophyta; class Magnoliopsida; order Fagales; family Betulaceae; genus Alnus; species Alnus glutinosa. The sequence goes on from NC_084893.1 coordinate 12,547,378, forward strand.
TTGTCAAAAGTACAAGAAATAGAAAGATTCTTCGAAAGAGTGCTGATTAAAAGAATGCCTCGGAAAGATAGTACTCAAACAGATTCTCTTGCTCAACTAGGGACGGGAACGGATGAAGAAATAGAAGCCTCAGGACAGCAAGTACAGATTCTGAACCAACCTTCTATCACACAGCCTGTGAACGTGATGCTAGAGCAAGCCGCTGAAATTCCCGAGTGGGCCGACAAAGTCTTTTGGTACTTAAATGAAGGAAAACTCCCAAAGGATAAGAAGAACCCCTGGTAGGTGCGAATGCACTCTTCCCAATACACAATGATTGGAAACACGCTTTACCGAAGGGGGTACATGCTACCCCTCCTCAAGTGTATCTCGAAGTCTGAAGCAAACTATGTCTTACATGAAATACGTGAAGGAATATGCGGCAGCCAGGTGAAAAGCAGAATGTTGACCCATAAAGCAATCAAGTCTAGCTATTTTTTGGACCCACATGAACGAGGACTTAGCGAACATTGTGCAGAATTATGACGAGTGTGAAAGGTTCGCAAGAGTAATGAAGAATCCCCAAAAGGAATTAAGTTCATCGGAGATTGGGTTTTGCAGAAAGTAACACTTGCTACTCGGAACCCAGATGATGAAAAACTAGGACTAAAATGGGAAGGCCTCTATCAGGTGATTCGATCTGAAAGAAAATGAGCAACCAACAGACAACCTTTACCTTGACCTTGGAATGCAGATCACATAAAAAGATACTACTAGTAGTGTCTCAACACTTCATTTTTCATCGGCGGGGCAGGGTCAAAAGTTTCCCCCGTCACTAAAGGAGTGACCAGAGGGCTAGAATCCCCTCGCTCAGAGAAGCTCGGTCGAGGAAAGGAATTGAGGGTCCCTGAAAGGAGGTTAGGGAGTTGCCCCTCCCGGGTCCCCAGCCGGGGCCTTTTGGAAGGCTTGCCAACTTTAGCCTTTCCTTTGTCTGCCTTACGTTTCTCGACTAAACAAGATCAAACTTCGAGCAGGGTTGCCGTCCAGTTCGTTCGATTAGTCCGAGGCCCCCCTTGAAACCCCAGAGTGTCCTCTGGAGCATAGCTACCCGAGTTTAAGCTGGAAGAGATGGTCATAAGGCCATCGCGAGGCTGATGTACCTTGGTAGCCCCCTAACAACAGTTTCTTGTGGAAGAGAAGATTCCACTGTCCGGGGTAGTCCAGAAAAAAGAGGAGAAGTTGTCGAAGGAGGAGGAGTAGTTTCGAGAGACCTAGGCGGAGTCCTGTTCACAGCTGGGACAGGAGACCTTGGCAAATTCTCGCTCATAGTTGGGACCTTCCTCTTTGCCCATTCCTTTCTTCTGGAGGTGACTGCTGGGAATAATCCCAGCCTTGTCCATTTCGAGAATTACAAGCCACTAAGTCCACATTGGCTCGCTTCCAGTCGCGGGCCCTTGGCCCACTTGATATGAACCCACGAGTATGAATACCTAGGAGCCCTAGGAAGGTATTGTCCCAGGACCGGTGCAATGGACTGGGGATTCGCTATACGTGATCCCTGATATTTTCGGTCACACCCAGTCCTCAAAATTTCGGGACTAAAACTAATCCCGAATTTGTTGACAGGAATCTCGCTTTGAGATTGTTTAAGAAAGAATCTTGGTCTAAAAGGTAAAGAATTTTTAGTCAAGGTCAGACTCTAACGACGCTCAAGTCAGTGAGGGTTCTCATCATTCAGCCTATAAATATGCCCATACCTCTGGCGTGAAAGATAGACTGAATTATTGTGCTTGAGCATACTTTTCACTAAAATACTAACTTAGGCATCAGAGTGAAGAATGCCGGACACCCTTGGCGTGTTCTCTTGACATTATCTATTTTGTTGCGATCACGAGATGTGAAGAACATCGAAGGGCGTGTTGTCAAGGCCATAGTGGAAACTATACGAACAAATATAATGGAGAAATTAAACAAGTAGATATCCATAGATCTACTCAAACTAAGCACACCCTAGAACAAAATCAACAACCAAAACCAGCTCCACGGAAGACATTCAAACCCATCTAGACAAGATATCCCATGTGCTTGAATCTTACAAACTGAACAAGAACTAGAAGGCAGATAAAAAAACCCAAACCATAGAAACAAACACAACCCATCTGGATTAACCAAGAAGATGGTCAAGGTGATATTTTGTGATATAAAATACTACAAGTCCACTGGAGGATTGTTAAAGCCTGCTGAGGCTCACAAGTGTTTGGGCCCATAAGGGTCCGTCTGCCCTCAATACGAACCGAACATCCCATTAGCATGGGATCCCTCGAATGAAGGAACCGGAATGAATCCTAAATGAGTCAAATATTGATTGACTCCAAGTAACAGCTTGATCTTCACTTCCAACATGATTACATGAATCTTTTTCCTTTGTTCCACATTGAACCCTCTAAACATTTCATTTACTTGCTAGCAGTAAAACATAATGTAGAAGTAAATTGAGAAAATCCTTGATTAGAATAAAGATAAAAGTAGTCACTACAATTGCACAACGGAATAATCCCAAAGGTAGACTTCAAGAGAATATTGAAAGATCAAGCTTCAATATTAAATCACAAAAGAGAAGACCTCTTACTTGGATTTTTGGACATTCCTTCGCTATGGGCAATTTTTCTTTTCTTCTCTTCCTCTCTTGGAACACAGATGCATAGGAGATTTCTAGAGCCTTTGAGTCTTCTCCTCAATGACTGAGGATGAACAAAAGAGTGGCCCACTCTCAAAAGAGTGACTGACTGAGTGCATCTTGGAGAAGAAGGCATAAAACCTGTCTTCAAACACAGGGGTGGACAACTAGGAGAAGAGATAAAACCCTAGCCCATTGGCACTTACTCACACGTAGGAGTGGGCATAACCCGCCCATACCTGCATTGCCACGCCGGAAGTACCAGTTTTGTGGTACTAAGGAAAATGCATTCTCATGATACTTCATCTTTCAAATTCCAATTTTCACCCTCTTCTTTCTTATATGGTTCAGGGTTTCAAATGGGTTCTTCTAAAGTTCCATTATTGACACTCAATCATCATAAAAACTGTTTAAGAAATCTTCGCTCTTCAAAATTTCAACTAGCCATCAAGCATCACTATTCAACTTCAACCGTCGACTCGTCGGTATACGTATGACTCTCTCTTTGTTAGTTACCAAAATATTTTAGTCTATGTCTTTGTCTTTGTCTCTCTCTCTCTCTCTGTGTGTGTGTGTGTGTGTGTGTGTGTGTAGGTGCAGGTTTCTAACAATATTGCATTGACACCAAACTTGATCTCGCCTCATGAAACCCAAAACCCTACGAAAAGTAGGAGTATGTTGCGGATAACAAGCATGAATTTCCCAGCCTGATGACCTCATGTTGGGTTGTGAAAAACCCGAAAAATCTACCCCACGCCGACTTGTGCCCACCTCTACTCACACAATTAGGGCTAGGGATAAAAACCCTAGCCCATGTGCCTCATGCAATGTATGTTGAATGGACTAGATTCTATTTGAAGCCCATTTCCTCATCTTTACGCCCCATGCTAGTGTCCAACACTAGCCAAAGTTTTAAAATTTTAACCTTGCCCAAATAAATAAATAAAAGCCTACCACCATGGTCAAATTACATTAGCTTGAAGAGGGACCTAAAAGAAAAAATATAACTAGCTCTAGTAAGCTCGTAACATTTGTCATTGTTGGGACTGGTGTCTAAAACTCCAATTGCATTAATGTTACTTTTCTATGAATTGTATAATGTTGAACATTGGACATATATATATCATATTGCTTTACATGTACATATATGTCTGAATATTTCATATGGTATACATGTAAGGTCCCTACGTTACATTGTATTTGACTAAGGTGTGAGTAATGAGATTATCACACAGAAGATCATAGTCATAGGTCCTTGTAATTTATAAAAGATTATTCTTAGTCATAAATGGAATTGGGAAATCCATCTAGACTATATCATGTCAACCTTAACGATCTATCTTGATTAGGAGAAGCAGAAAGGGCTTCGGGTTGATATGTTGGTGTAAGAGCAAGGTAGTACCATGCACCGAACAGACTACTTGAGTCATCATTATTTCAATACTGTAAATCCTGAGAAGATAGCAAACTCAGATATAAAGTGTAGGTCACTTTGATGTACAAGAATGAGATCAACTTGCTAGTCAACACTTCTGTGCGTTGTGTTTTCGCATGTAGCATTGTAGGAACACCTTTTTCAAGAAGGAATCCAAATCCTTTGTCATGGAACAAATCGATAAGGAATATTCTCCTTGATGTAGATTTAATGGGATTGATTATCCTAAAGCTCGGGCCTAAGTGTTTCAGTGGTATTTATTGAAACTTTTGTTTTGTGCAAGGTGAGATGAAAAGCTTACAAGGTACAAAAAGGATATATCATGTAATTAAATCAAGAGTATCAAGGAAAAGAGGTAGTGAACTAAGTAAGGGTGTATTGACTTTGGTTCAACTACGGAATGATCTCATAGAAGGGTAATATGTAATAAATAAATATGTCACTGGGATTGTAATGTCCCAGAAAATATTTAATGGGTTTATTAAGATTAAATAAAATAAGTCTATTTGGTGTGGTAAAATAAAACAAAGTGTTTTATTTTTATCCTATGGACTTGTAAATGGTAGCCAAGAAAAGAAAATGCAAGATAAGGCCTGACGGTCATTAAAAGAAAAGTAGAGTTAGGAATTAAGATTAGTCAAGCAAAAAGACAAGAGTGGAAAATGAAATACATGTAATAAAAAGGAAGGGTCTGCACAATAGCAGAACAGGCCGTGCTCCTTTAATGAAAAGGCGTTCGTCTTGAAGGCATATGGGTACCATCAAGACGGCCTTGCATTAGAAGGGCGCAGTAACCCTTTTTCGTGCCATTTCTCCAGATTTCTCTCCCACTCTCTCAATTTCTCTTCGGTTTTTCACACAAAAACCGTGATCCACAAAGATCTAATCGTTCAAACTCAAATCCGATTGCAGAAACGTGATCTACGAAGCACGATCTACATTTCTACCGATCGTTTTGAGGTAAATCACTAAACTTGTATTTTTAAGATTTTTTGATTAAATCTTGTAAAATATGAGTTTAATCTAGTGTTCTGTAGGTGTTTGGCTATTTTGAACTTGCTTGAGGCTACCCAAACCTTGGGTATTGGTTTGGTGAACTTTTGGTATGTTTTTCCTAAACCCTAACTTTTTGGATATTTTATTTAAGTAGTGTTCTATATGATTAACCCTAAGAAAATACTCATAGGTTAATATTATTGTGGTTAGATTAGTATTTTATGATTCTGGGTTAGTGTTTAGAAACCCCAGATTTTAGGGTATTTAATTTAAATGGTATTTTGTGAAATTAACCCCAAAATTTTCTTATGGGTTAATGTCATTTTAAATATGTTAGTGTTTATATTAGTGGGTTAATATTTATTGTGATTAGGTTAGTGAAAATAAATTACGGGAAGCGTTTAAAATTAGGGTATGTAAATGTTAGAATGTGGTTTTGGTGTCTAACCCTAAACAAATGTTTTGGATTAGTAGTGTTGTGGTTAAATTTGTAAATAAGGTTTATGGATGTGTGTTTGGAACCCTTAAAATACTATGGGTTTCCAAAGGATAGCCTTGAGCGATTCAAGTGCTAATTATAGTGTTAAATTATTTAGAGTGCTAAATGGTGCAATGTGTTATTTAACAGTGACGCATTGCAAGGTGGTGTCTAGGAAACCTAGCACTTAAATCCGCACAGCCAAAGTGAGTATTCTACTCACTAAGAAACTATTATTTTCATATATTAATGAATTGCAAAATATATACGTTATTTTATAAGCTCGGACCAACTATGTTAGTATTTTATGTTGGCTACATTCTGGATGACAAAAACACTTTATGTAATGGTTACAATTTAACAGGATGATTGGTTCTTATTTAAAGTCTTCATATATTCTAACGGTGTTCATTTCAAAACATGTGATTGATCACAAGTTTCAAGAAGATGTTCATGAAGATTCCTTGCAAAATCGAAGACAAGAATCCTTGCCCCGCAGTGTCTAGCAGATTGAGTTGAAAACGTCTAGACGTCAGAGCAACACCATCTGACGGTCATGTTACACGTCCGGATGTGCGCGGCTCCGACGGCCGGACGGTAAGGCTACACGTCCGGACGCGCACGACCTGTCCGCATGTTTATGATGCAACACGCGTGTGAACGGGGACCCCGCAACCTCTATAAAACTTGGCCAGCACATTTTCTCCCTACCCCACAAAATCTCTCCTTTGGCTTCTAGTGAGCGGCTTCTTGCGAGTTTTTGCAGTATCTCCCTCTCTTTTGTCTTTTTGTGCAAATCCCTCACATCCCAGGTATTCTTCTGACTTTATTCTTTTCAGTTTAGTTTAAACTGTTAGAATTTTGATTATTTTGGGAATGTTGTTGAGAGTATATTTGTTGCGTGGGATTATTTGTTTCGATATTATTATGGACTATATTCTGATATTTTCAATTTGAAATTTTTGGAACAGTCCCTTTTACTGCTTTTGTAATGCCATATTTTCTATGTGCACTAACAAGATTATTTCCTTTGGATTATTCTTGGCAAATCTTGTTGGTTTCTTTTTGCAGAATCATGTCTGCAGGTAGTCCACAGGGCTGGGTCTGTCAGAGGATAGAGGGCGATAGAGCAGCCCTCAGAGCCAAGATTATGGACCGACCAGTCATAGCCGAGAGGAATGTGGTCCATTACGATATCATGGTGGCTCCTCTGGATAGTATCCTTGACATTATCCAGACTTATCATTGGGGATATCTACACTCCTGTGCTTGCGTTGTGTACACCAAGCTAGTCAGGCTGTTCTATACCAACCTCGAGGTGGTACAGGATGATGACCACAGGTTGGTGCTTCAGTCCACTATTGGAGGGGATACTATCACTGTTGATCCCTAGATCATCAGTCATTTCATAGGAGTCCCAGTTCTCTAGATCCTGGGCTGCCCATATAATGAGGTGGTCATACCTCCTTCTCTGGATGATGTCCGAGAATTCTTTCATGCCGTTCCCCAGGGAGAAGAGCGTGCCACCACCATCAGGATCGATGCCTTATCCACTCCTCATCGCATGTTGGCCAAGATTGTTTAGCACAACCTATGGCTTGTTGTTAGGCGCAGTGACCTGATTTTGAAGAGAGCCCGGTTTGTCTATGCTATCAGTCTTCGCTTGCCGTTCTGCCTATGTAAGCATATTTTGGGTGTTATTCTGGAGGCCCGTGATGAGGGCAATGCTGGTGTTCCATTTGGCTGCCTACTCACACAGATTATTCTACAGTCAGGCATCCGTATTGCTAGCAAGCCAAAGATGAAGATCCAGGATCCTCTCAGCAAGCAAACTTTGATGAAGTCAAATGCTCAGCTGCTATGCGATGAGCAGGATGATGATGTGCCCCCGCATTCCAGATGTGGCATCTTTTTCTCAGACTGTTCTGCCACCACAGCCGGATGTCAGCTATTCACAGATTATGGAGGCATTGGCCACTATTCAGGGGGGCATGAGTTCTATGCAGCTCTCCATGTCATCCATGCAGCAGTCCATCTCGGCCATGCAGCAGGAGGTTCACTCAATCAACGTCCGTGTGGAGCAAAATCAAATTGATCTCCGAGAGTGTCTCAGGTTCCACCACCCGTCCAGCAGTGATGACTTGGATGAGGCGCCGATGGCCAAGGATACATGAGCTTATTTTGTTTTGTTGTTGCTTTACTCTTTTGAGATATTTGTGTTATCTTTTTGATAATCTAATACATTTTAAACTCCTAGATATTTTATTACTCTGTTTACCCTGGTTCTTCTGAGACCTTTAGAGGGAGTAATTTTTGTGTGTTTTTCTAATTACTCTGCTTTACCCTTTGTCCCTTTGTGACAAAAAAGGGGAGTAATTTTTTATTTGGACCGGGATTGTATTTTTAAACCAGTCAAGTGAATTTTTGTCCCAGAATGGCCAAAGGGGGAGTTTGTTAGTTTGTAATTGGCTACATTCTGTTGGACAAAATCACTTCTATGTAATGATGCTTTCTAATTGGGATTCCGCTATTCATAAGTGCTTCCAAAAGATTCTGCATAGTTTACAAGTCTGAAAATTCGATTCCCTGTCAGCCGTCCTGACGATGTGTCATACCGTCCTGATGCACATCTGTCTAAAGCATCATCCGTCCGGATGACGTGAACTTTCCATCCAAACCTTCCATTGTGTGGAGAAGTTTCGAACTGCTCTAGCTTGCATATGTTTGGATGTTTCAGCTGCACGTTCGAAAGACTCTCAGTGTTCGACAAGCTTTAGGATTTCTTTTTAAAGCACAGTTATGGAAAGATCGCTGCAACAATCCGAACGACGTGGATTCCCATTCAGACGCGATTATCCATAAGGCAAGTGATTCCCGTCCGGACGCGATTATCCATAAGGCAAGTAATGCAATTCAAATCCAGACGTCTGGACGCTAGTAAGCATGGTCCGGATGCGCGTGCATCAGATATGGAAATTGCGTGCATCAAATAAACCGTCCAAACGATCATCCTCCTGGTCCGAACGCGTGAAGCCTTTATATGGAAACTACTTGCAGTGGACGTGCGACCGTTCAGACTACAGGGCTCCACCGTCTGGACGCGGCTCAGAAATAGGAAAGAATTTCAGCAAAATTCTTGGACAATTGATTGCACAGTTGTCCGTCCGGACGGCCCATGATTACCGTCCAGACGGTGCCTAGTTTTTATCAAGCCAGATGCACTTTTGAACCGTCAGCCTATAAATAGAGGTCCCTAGGCTTGAGAACAGCAAGAATTCGGTATTGAATTCGATTAGTTCTTAGAGAGCTATATTGTGAGATTATTGAGTTAAGTTGATCTCTTTGAAGCCGTTGGTGTGTGTGGTATTGCTGTGCTTAATCTGAAGTCTATCTTAGGGGTTGACCCTAAGGTAAAGGATTCCATTGAAGAACCCTTCAGGTAGGAGACCTGGTTGGGAGGCGTTCGTGTTGGGTTATATGTTAGAGTGCAAGGTACGACCATTGCATCAGGGGTATGTGAGTGCTACTACTTTGTAACTTGTCTTGTCTTCTGAATAATGGATATCCTGGGTTTGGCTGCCCGGGGCGGTTTTTCTCATATTGAGTTTTCCACTTCGTTAACAAAAATTCTTGTGTTATTTAAATTCCGCACTTTGTGCACACACACATTTTCTTTATATTAGAAGTCCTTTCAATTTTTCATTTGGTATCAGAGCTTGGTACACTCTGTTGAGATTTATTTCTTGAGTGTTTTTCTTTGACTTCTATCTAAAAATGTCTCAAACTCTTAATACTATTCCTGCCTTTGATGGTACGAACTATGGCTATTGGAAGCTCGTATACGTTTCTTTTTAAAATCTATGGACTGTTGGACTAAACTAGCGGATGCAGCACTCAAACTAGTCCCAGAGAAAAATGCACACCTTTCAAATGATAAAGCCCTCCATGCTCTATGTCATGCACTTTCACCGTCTGAATTTGTAAAAATTTCAAATTGTGAATCTGCTCAAGAAGCGTGGCAAATCTTGGAGACAACATATGAAAGCACCAAACTTGTAAAATCTGCCAAACTTCAAATTTTGATTTTCAGATTTGAAGAAATTAAGATGTTAGAAGAAGAGACATTTGGAGAGTTTTACTCCAAAATGAGTGACCTAAGAAACTCCTTGGTGAGTCTTGGGAAGCTCGTCTCGGATGTAAAACTCATCCGAAAAATTCTAACATCTTTGCCTGAGCGTTTCATGATCAAGGTGACCACAATTGATGAAAGCAAAGATCTAGAAGAAATGAAGATTGAAGAGTTGGTGGGATCTCTTGAAACTTATAAACTGTTTGTGCCCCCGGTCAAGAAACTGAAGACCATTGCCCTGAAAGCTTCCAAGAAAAAGGTAGAAGCCTCATCTGAAGATGACTCTGAGGAGGAAGAAAAAGCTGTGGCTATGCTGGCCAAAAATTTCAGAAGACTTATGAGATATGACTGATTCAAGAAGAAGTTTTCTGAAAAGATAAAGAAAGCTCCCAGAGAAGCTGAACCTGAGGAAGAAGAAAAGAAGGATCCTAGAGGTCCAAGATGTTTTGAACGCTCAAGATTTGGGCATATACAAGCTGATTGTGGGAACCTCGAGAAGGGCTAGGGGAATGATTACAATGTTACTCTTAATAATGAGTCAGAAGAAAAAGCTCCCGAGTCTTAAAAATTTCTAGCAATTGTAGCTCCACTTGTTGTAGAGAAGGATTCTTTTTACTCGGAGCATAGTTGAAAAATTAAATGGACTTCTAATTTAACAGTGTGTGTGAACAGTGTGCAACAAAATATTAAATGTGGAATTAAAGGAGGCAAATATTTTGTTGACGAAGTGGAAACTCAGTTAAGAGAAAAACCACTCCGGGGCAGACAAACCTAGGATATCTACTATTCAGAAGACAAAGCTAGATACAAAGCAGTAACACTCACATACCCCTGATTCAGTGGTCGTACCTTGCTTTCTAACGTGTAACCCAACACAAACGCCTCCCAAATAGGTCTCCTACCTGAAGGGGTCTTTAATGAAATCCTTTAGCTTAGGGCCGATCCCTAAGATAGACTTCACAGCTGATCAAATCACACACTTGGCAAAGCTAGAGAGCTAGCAGATCTTCAATATCTCCCTAAACACCCTCTCTAAGCTGTAGAGGATTCACCACCGAATTCTGTGTTGAAAGCATACCTAGAGCCTCTTATTTATAGGCTTAGAAAGCTCTAAATTAGGTCAAAAACAGATTTTTTGGGACGCGCGTCCAGACGGGAGCCTTGGGCCGTTCGGACGGGCCAAGTTTTTCATGTCCGAAAAGTAATTCTGGAATTTTTTGCAAGGCCGTCCAGACGGGCAAATGTTTCCGTCCGGACGGAGGCCTTTCAGATGCTATTAATGGCCATCTGGATATTCAATTTACAGAACTTTTTCTTAGCTTTCCAACCACGTCAATTTCATCCCTATCCGATATTTGAGTAAAAAGTTATGACCTAAATACCTGAGGGTGTCCGGACAATAAACTTCAACCGCCTTTCAAAATAGCACTAAAAGCAGCCATAATAAGGTCGCGTCCGGATGGTGTTGCCCTAGCGTCCGGACGGTTGCACTTTGGCTGCACGTAATTACCATAATAAAGCTTTGAGCGTCCGGACCTTGAAGGCTGATGTCTGGACGTTTGAACTGGTGCACGTAATTTTCATATTTGAAGCTTGATCGTCTGGACCATGAAGACTGACGTCCGGACGGTTGAACTTAGAGTACACAACTTGCCTTATGGAGGACATCGTCCAGACGGGATCACACATCGTCCGGATAGTAGCAGCCGTCTTCCCATAATTTTGTCTTGAAGAAGAAACCCTAATACTTGTCAAACACTGAATGGCGTCCGGACGGTATAACCACGTCGTCCGGATGGATGTGCTGGAACACTGGGATCTTCTCGAACTCTGAAGAGCGTCCGGACGATTTGCCATTACGTCCGGACGGATGCAAACTTGAACTGTTCGAAGCTTCTAGACATTGATGGGCGTCCGGACGGAAAGTTTTCGTCGTCCAGATGGATGTTGCTGACTAATGAGTGTCCGAACGGAATACCACGTCGTCCGTACGACTGACAGGGAACCGAAATAAGCTTCCTTGAAAACTTCACAGAATCATCTTGAAGAACATAGCTGAAGAGTAGACTTTGGATAAAGCAGCATCCCTGTGAAAGCAGCAACATTACATAGAAGTGATTTTGTCCAACAGAATGCAGCCAACACAAAAACTAACAATAGTGATAATGGGGAAGAACTTAAGGAGGCGTACAAAACTCTCTATTTAGAGTATGAAAAGCTGAGGGAAGGACGTAAGCAGCACCTTCATGATCTGAACAGTTTGCAGACCGAGAAAAGTTCTTTGCTGCTGAAAATTCAGGAGCTAGAAGAGAAGTTACTAGACACACAGCTCCAATTAGAGAGAGTCATTGATGAAAAGATGACTCACATGCTATCTATTGAGAAGAGCCCAACCGACAAGACTGGTCTCGGGTATGTAGCTCCTCCCACTGACACTCCCTCTACTTCCAAGACTGTATTTGTCAAACCTACAGTCCCAGAGCCTCCCCCCATTGCTAAATATAAAGGGAAGGACAAGATTAAAGATGATGTTCCACGCACTCAGAAGCCTCTTTCCATCAGAAGATCTCCTATATGCCATCACTGCGGTCTATGTGGGCATGTCTGACTCCAGTTTTCCCTCCTTGAAGTACAAAAGGCTAAGGCCAAGAAAGAAGTGCCCAGAAAAGCTAATCATGGCACTAGACCTCTGACCCAGCATCAGACTCTAGGGTATCAGGCACCTTACAAAGCTCCATGGAGGCAAGCACCAAGGCATCAAGCTCCTCAATATCAAGCCCCTTGGTCTCATTCACCTTGGTGCCAGGCATCTCAGCATTAGCGACCTCAGCAGAGATTTGTACCTGCCAATCACAGTGGCAAATCCAAGATCAAATCCAAGCACTCTAAAAGGTCGCAGAAGGTGGAAGAGGATCAATACTACAGTGAGCCACCTATTTGGATGCAAAGCATGATGGAGTGGATGGGTCAGCAGATGAAGTCCTGCCAGCAACCACCCACTGGAAGGCAGGCTTGGATCAAGAAGAAGAATAACATTCACCCCATGAGGGGGAATGGACGCACCTAGCAGGAAAAGGTGTTCATGCCTTGGATTTGGTTCCTAATCCTAAGGCATCAAGTTTGATTGCTTAACTTTTACTTGTTATATTTTGTATGCAATCTAGGAACCAATTTTGTTTTGCCCCTTATTTCTCTTGAGAGAGCAATGCAGGTACTTGTTAGGGAAGACAGAAAAAGTAGATCAAGCAACTGTTTTTCTGTATTGGCATCATCGAGCTTACACAGGTTTGATCATGCCTTGCATATGATATCATTTCCATATAGCTTTTTTAATTAAAAAAAAAAATTGGGAGAAATTGCAGAAAACTTTCCTTTCTTGGCAGATCAGATATTGCATGTATTTTCACCTGATATCTCAATTCACTATGCATTAACCCACCTTGCTTAGATATGATTCAGAGTTTATGACTATATCTGCCAAGTGATTTTCCTATATATGCAATAGTTGTTGGATAGCTTCTTTTCTTATGCGATGAAAATGTACACAATCCAAGACTCCCCTAATGGTACATCCTTCCTTCTGTGACTTTTTGTTTCTAGAAATTCTGGATAAGAGAAGAGGTTTGTGATAAGATGGCCAAATTGACCAAATGCTAGTTGAACCTAGAACCTAAAATTTCTGGCACTCTCTCTAGGTTGCAGCATCAAAAGAATAAAGCAGTAATTCTTCAGTATTCTATGCTATATGCTTACTCTCACTGGTTATGTGCTGAAATAAGCCTTATGCTTCATGGTGCAAGTAAAATTTTACCTTGTCCTTCATGGTTCAAGTAAAACAATTGGGTGTTGCATCTTAGGGGGAGTGTATCAGATGAGGGTGGCTAGGTCCTAGTAAGTTATAAGGTTTGACTTTTGACTAATCTTTCACTGATTTTCTCTCTTGTTTAGAAAATCTGGTTACTCTTTGTCATATCAGTAAAAGTCACATCTTATGGGAAAAGTCTTTACACACACACACACACACACACACACACACATTGCATGAGTTACGTTGTTTATTTAAATTTTCTGTCTACAGGAAAATCTTTGTGCTGATTGAAATCTGAACTCTCTCTTATGTATCTGCTTAGTTTTGAGATGCTATTTGATTGTGTTTTCAGTTGATTATACATGTGTGTTCTGCAGCTGACTTTAGGAAAATTAATTTATGCAAATTTTTCCTCAGTTTTCTGCATTTTCAGTGTGAAGCGTCCGGACAGCCTCCCTTTGAGTCCAGACGGTTGTAGCTAAGACGGTAGGGTTAGACGTCCGGACGCGCGCGGCCTATCCTCAGGTTTCTGAGGCAACGCGTGTCCGGACGATGTTAATAAGCCGTCCGGACAAGGGCCCCACAGCTTCTATAAAAACAGGCCGCCGCATTTGAAGAGCTAACCCACACAAAATCTCTCTTTTGACCTCTAGTTGATGATTTCTCACGAGTTTTTGCATCATTTGGCCCTCTCTTGTCTTTTTGTGCATTACTCTCTCATTCCAAGTATTTTTCTAGCTGACTTTTTTTTAGTTTATTTTAAACTGTTAAAATTTTGATTATTTTAGGCATGTTGTTGAGATTATAACATGCATAGTTGTGATATCTACTGTGTTGGGATTCTTTGGTTTGGTATTTTCGTGGACTGTACATTCTGCCTGTTTTAAAAGTCCCTTTTACTGCTGTTTTACTGTAGGATTTTCTATGTGCATTAACAAGACTATTCCTTTTTGGATTATTTTTGGCAAATCTTGTTGGTTTCTTTTGCAGAATCATGTCTACAGGCAGCCCACAGCCCAGGGTACGTCAGAGGACAGAGGGAGATAGAGCAGCCCTTAAGGCTAAGATCATGGACTACCCAGTCATTGCAGATAGGAATGTGGTCCGTTCTGACATTATCCAGACTTATCGTTGGGGATATCTGCACACATGTGCTTGTCTTGTATACACCAGGCTGGTCCGACTGTTTTATGCCAACTTCGAAGTGGTTCAGGATGATGACCGCGGGTTGGTGCTTCAGTCTACTGTTGGAGGGCATATTATCACTGTTGATCCCCAGATCATCAGTCAATTCATAGGAGTCCCTGTTCTCTAATTTTCTGCGAGCCCTTACAATGAGGTGGTACTTCCTCCGTCTATGGACGATCTCTAAGAGTTTTTCCACGCAGTTCCACAGGGAGAGGAGCGCGCCGCAACCATTAGGATCGGTGCTTTATCCGCCCCTCACCAAATGTTAGCCAAGGTTGTTCAACACAACCTATGGCCTGTGCTCAGACGCAGTGACCTGATTCTAAAGAGGGCCCAGTTCGTCTATGCTATCTGTCTCCGCTTGCCTTTTTTCCTGTGCAAGCATATTTTGGGTGTTATTCTAAAGGCCCGTGATGAGAGCAATACAGGTCTTCCATTCGGCTGCCTGCTCACACAAATTATACTACAGTCAGGCATCAATATTGCTGGGGAGCCAAAGATGAAGATCTAGGATCCACTCAGCAAGCAGACGTTGATGAAGTCAAGTGCATAGCTGCAGAGAGATGATCCAGATGATGATGATGTGGCTCCGCCTCCTCCTATTCCTGTAGGCATACCGAGTGTGGCTTCCTCTTCTCAGATTGTCCCACCATCCCAGCCGGAAGTTAACTATTCTCAGATCATGGAGGCATTGGTCGCGATTCAGGGGGGCATGAGCTCCATGCAGCTCTCGATGACATCCATGCAATAGTCCATCTCTACCATGCAGGAGGTTCACTCCATTAACCTATGGGTAGAGCAGAACCAACTGGACCTCCGGGAGTGCCTCAAGTTCCATCATCCTTCCAGCAGTGACGATGAGGATGATGCGCCGATGGCCGAGGCCACTTGAGTTTTTTTTTTTTTTTTTTTTTTCTTATTGCTTTACTTATTTGAGACATTTGTTTTATATTTTGATACTCTTGTTAAACTCCTGGATAATATTACTCTGTTTACCCTGGTCCTTCTAAGACCTATAAGGGGAGTAATTTTTGTTGTGGTTGATTTTTGTTACTATATTTTACCCTTTGTCCCTTTGTGACAAAAAGGGGGAGTAATTTTATTTTGGGCCGAGATTGTATTTTTAACCGGTCAAGTGATTTTTGTCCCAGAATCGCCAAAGGGGGAGTTTGTTAGTTTGTAATTGGCCACATTTTGTTGGACAAAATCACTTCTTTGTAAAGATGCTTTTTAACAGGGATTCCACTATTCATAAGTGTTTCCAGAAGACTCTGCACAGTTTGGAAGTCAGAAAATTCGGTTCCCTGCCAGCCGTCCCGACGACGTGGATTCCCGTCTGGACCTTCCTCTGTGTCGAGAAGCTTCGAAATGCTCCAGCTTGCATCCGTCTGGACGATTCAGCAGCCCGTTCGGATGACTCTTAATGTTCGATCAAGCCTCAGGATTTATTTCCAAAAGACAAATATGGGAAGATTGCTGCAACCGTCCGGACGGTGTGGATTCTAGTCCGGACGAGCTCATCCATAACGCAAGTATCGCAATTCCAATCCAGACGTCCGAACGCCAATCATCATGGTCCAGACGCGCAAGCATCAGATATGGAAATTGCGTGCATCAGATCAGCAGTCCGGACGACCATCCTCTTGGTCTGGACGCGCGAAGCCTATATATGGAAATTACTTGCAGCGAACGTGCGACCGTCCGGACGACAGGGCACCACTGTCCAGAAAGAATTTCAGCGAAATTCTCGGACAATTGATCACACAGTTGTCCGTTCGGACGGCCCATGACTACCATCAGGATGGCGCCCAGTTTTTATCAAGCCAGACGCTCATTTTAACCGTCAGCCTATAAATAGAGGTCCTTAGGCTTGAGACAGTAAGAATTCGTTATTGAATTCCATTAGTGCTTAGAGAGCTATATTATGAGTTTATTGAGCTGAGTTTATCTCTCTAAAGCCGTTGATGTTTGTGCTATTGTTGCGCTTAATTTGAAGTCTATCTTAGGGGTTGGCCCTAAGGTAAAGGATTCCATTGAAGACCCCTTCAGGTAGGAGACCTGGTTGGGAGGCGTTCGTGTTAGGTTACACGTTAGAGAGCAAGGTATGTGAGTGCTACTACGTTGTATCTAGTCTTATCTTCTGAATAATGGATATCCTGGGTTTGGCTGCCCCGGAGTGGTTTTTCTCATATTGAGTTTTCCACTTCGTTAACAAAAATCTTGTGTTATTTAACTTCCGCATTGTTATTATTTTATTAACACTTAGTGGACACACAAATTTTCTTTATATTAGAAGTCATTTCAATTTTTCAGTTGCCTAGATAGTAGGGATTGGAATTGTAGTTCTCCTATGACTCCAATCCTATCTATGCTATAGCTCTTTCTTATCTCCAAACCCTATCATAAGTGTAAATCCAAGTCTATAAACAGAGGGCAATAGTGAAGTATTATTTACTAATTCACTACTTTAAATTGTTAGTCCACAATCATGGTCATATTTAGTCATCAGAGAAAAGATTTGGAAGTTGAGTCAAGAACAAGAACAACACATTCTTCAACATTCAACATGCAACAACATGCAAGGACCAAATCAACCAGATTCAACTGGCCCTAATAGCATATAAAAGACCGATTTCGATTGTAAGTACCTTGAACATGTTGCTTTAATTAATCTGCCTTGTTTATCTTGAAGAAATTCTTTCTAGGATCGGTATTCCACTATGCATACTTTGATTAGCACATGATCCCCAACAAGTGGTGTCAGAGCCAACTTCAAGAAAACCTGGATTAGATTTAGACATGTTCTTTGTGTTTATCAGCTTTATGCTATATTGCTTGTGTTGAATTTTGATTCAACTGCTTCGAGGATTTTTGATTGACCATTCTCGATCCTAAAATATGTTTTTAAACATCTCAGGATCTGATTTGGAATGTTTCAACTCAATAGGAGCAAGTTTAGTATTTTTTTGTATTATTCATATTGTACCAAACTTTGTTGCTGTAATTTTCTAGTAAGGGCTCCTGTAATTACGAATTTTTGAGCTTGTTTTAAACAAGTCCTAAAATTGTTTTGCGAATATCTTATGCATGGAAAAATCGTTATTGACGCAATGATTTGAACGAATTGAAGTTTCAATGAGCATCGAAAGAGATGATATTTTCTTCATTCGTCGACAGATTTGGAACTTTCTGAATTCCAGCTGCAGCTGCTGTAATTTCGATTTTTTGATGATGTTTTAAACAAGTCCTAAAATTGTTTTTGGACGGTTTTCTGCATGGAAAAATCACAATTGACGCTATGGATTGAACGGATTCAAGTTTCGATGAGAATCAGAAGAGATATGATCCGTTCTTTGTTTGTCAATGAATCTGGAATTTTCTAAATTCCAACAGCAACTATTTGATTTTGAATTTTTAGTATGAAATGTGATTGTTTAAAAATTGAAGTGACGATTGATTTTCTCAACACGTTTCATTATGCTTTTTGATGCGTACCAAGTCCAAAATTTTGAATTCTTGGTACATGTTAAGAATTTGTACATTTTCTTGTTGATGCATAATCAAGGAAAGAAATTTCTTTGATTATGGAATATATTATATAAAGTATATAGCATGTTATTGATCAAAAGAATATAACAAGTTGCTTGGATGTGTTTTTTAGAAGTTCTAGGAATTAGATTTCAAGTTCTTGAGATAAAAACATATGGAATGAAATCAATCTTATCTAGATTTATGAGTGCATGGTATTCATGTTGTCAATAATTTGAAAAGAGTTTCATATTATTGAAACATGATTTTCATTAATAAATGTTTTTGGCTGCATAGTGATTTGATCACTATGTCTGGATTGACAAGAGTTTTACTCGTGATCAAGCAAAGGATGAGAACCATGGGTCTTATCCAAAACTATAGCATCGCTTGGTTGTGATAGCTGGCCGCCACTCTTGGAGTGTAATACCCATAACTATGGCTGGCCGCCACTCTTGGACCACAATACCTAAGGTTCCACAACCTTAGGGGTGGCAAGCCTATGGATCATTTAGGATTTTCCCAAATCCTAGTCTTAATCCATAAACCCTAAAAGTTTGGATCCAAAAATCCTTGACCTAATATTTTTGGGATCAAATTCTCCTAAGAATATTTCGGGTTATGATAATTTCCTAAAAAAGAGGTTGTGCTTTTTCACAAGACTTAAACATGTGGATTCCAACTTAGTTGGAATAACATGTTTAAGATTCACAATTTAGGAAAATTATGAACAAGGACTCGATTGATGTAACCTAATTTGATTAAGGTTACCATGTCAAGTTTTGGATGAAAGGTTTAGGGTTGACAATATTTTCCTTAATGGGAGAGGGAGATAAAAATCTAAGAACCTAAAAGATGACAAAGTTCCTTTTGGAAGAAGGGTTCCTAATTTAACTAGGTCAACCATGTCATATAAATTAGGGCTTCTATTTTGGAAAATAATTTGATTAAAGATTCTATTAAATTCAAATGCCTATTACTTAATGAGATAAAGAACCTAACATAGTTAGGATCGCTTATAAGATTGGAAAGTTAATCCAATTAGAAAAGCAATTTGCAAATGTAATATGATTACAATTGTTTTTAAACAAGCCCATAAGTTTAAAATATCAAGTGAGAGAGAGAATTGATATAGTCGATTCTTGCTGTCTCCATCATAGGTCAATATGTAATGATGAAGTAAGGACACCTCACCTTGGCCATGGGCCCTACTCCCTTTGGAGGGTGTCTTTACTTTGTGAATTACAAGGTTAGATTTCCTACTAGGATAGAGGAGATGTAGTTATGTATTAAGAACAACCACGCTTTTGTGGAGTTAATTGAAAACCACATCAAATCTACTTGATAGTATACACTTGACCAATGATATTAATCTCCATTCGGAGCTCTGTTGTAATGTCCAAGAAATTAATTAGGCATTAAAAGACTAGAATTAGTCTAATTAAACAAGAAATTAGGCAAAATGTGTAAGAAAACACTTAGAAAATGTTTATGATTGAATTTTTGTGTACTGCGTCTGGACGGACCATCTCTGTGTCTAGACGGATTGATAAGAAATTTAGTAGTGAATTTTTGTGAATCATGTCCAGATGAACCAAGAAGTATGTTCGGACGAGCTTGGCAGAAATTGAGCATCCGTTGCCTTTTCCGGACTGATCTACGGATGGAACTTCAAGTAAGTCTCGAACCACAAGTGTGTCCGAACATACCAATATCGTGTCCGGACGGACTTTACAGAGAGGTCGGGTCTACAAATCCTCCTGCGTGTGTCCGAACATGGCACTTACATGTCCGGACAGGCCATATAGAAATTCGCTAAATGGGTTTTCAGCTCATTTTAAGGATTTCTCTCCTTCTCTCACGCCACTCTCTCGTTGTCTCTTAGGGTTTTTGGTACAAAACCCTTGATTCATGAAGATTCAAGCCTCCAATCTCAAATCCGACTGCGGAAACGTAATCCTTGAAGTAAGATCTACGTTGAAAATTGAAATTGACTTCTAAAAGAAAGTGCGTGCAACAAGTGTCAACAAAAATCAAGCACAGCGGAAAATAAAAGACACATAGTTTTTGTTGACGAAGTGGAAACTCAATTAAGAGAAAAACCACTCCGGGGCAGCCAAACCCAGGAATTCCACTATTCAGAGACGAATCTAGATACAAGATAGTAACACTCACATTAACCCGATGTAGTGGTCGTACCTTGCTCTCTGACGTGTAACCCAACACGAACGCTTTCCAACCAGGTCTCCTACCTGAAGGGGTCTTCAATGGAATTCCTTACCTTAGAGCCGACCTCTAAGATAGACTTCAGTTGTAGCGCAGCACACTTGAAACGGCTTCAGAGGGATTTTGAACTTCCCAGGGGCCTCTATTTATAGGCTGAGGTGCAGAATGGGCGACTGCTGTAATATGTACGGACGCCGTCCAGACGGTGCTCTTGGGCCGTCCAGACGGACAACTGTGCGACAGGATTTTTCAAAAATTTCACTGAAAATCTTTCCTGTTTAAGACTTGCATCCGGACGGTCACACGTCCGCTGCAAGTAATTTCCAAATAAGACTTAGCGCGTCCGGACCAAGGGGGATGAACGTCCGGACGGCAATTCTTCAACACGCAATTTCCATATCTGTTATGCGTGCATTCGGACCAAGAGAGGTAGACATCCAGATGGTTGAAGTCGAATCGGCAATTTCCTTAACTGATGAGCGCACGTCCGGACCAATGCTGACTGACGTCCGGACGGTGACATTTGAATTGCAATTCTTGCCTTAAGGAGACGCGCGTCCGGACGGGATACCATATCGTCTGGACAGTTGATCGATCTTCCCTTTATTGGAACTTGGAAAGAATCTGAGACTGTTCGAGTACTGATATGCGTCCGGACGGGCTGTTGAGATGTTCGGACGGGTGCAAGCTGGAACAAAAGCTTCTCGATACAGTGTAGGGTCCGGACGGAAAAGATACGGTCCGGATGGATGATGCTGGTCTGTTTGGCGTCCGGTCGGGATGAACACGTTCGGACGGATGGAACAGTGGACAGATGGGCGTCCGGACGGCTGACATGGAAACTGAAATCTCCTATCTTTTTTGCAGTGCAGAGTCTTCTAAAAATGCTTTGACAAGTGGAATCCCTTTTTACAGCATCTTTACACATAAGTGATTTTGTCCAAACACAGAATGAGGCCAAAATACTAAGATACGTTTTCACTGTTCAATTTGAGGTGAATCCGAAATTTCTAAATCTCTCAAGTTTTGATATAAATCTTGAGAGGTTCAATTTAATCTCCTATTTTTCTTTAGGTTTTGAGTACTTTGGTGCATCCTAAGCGATCTCCGAGCGTTGGGTTCTATTTTGGTGAGAAATCAAGGTAAACCCTAAAACCATAGTTTTTGTTTACATAGTTTAAGTTGGTATTTTGGTTATCTAACCCTTAGTAAATCTTATGGGTTAGTAGTATTTGTTAATGGGTTGTCAAATGCTGCTCTAGAAATTCTATGGGTATTCCATGGGTTTAGCCCTTGAACAATTCAAGAGCTATTTTGGGAGTTTTGACTTAGAGATACTAATGTGTCATGCAATGTGATAATGCAACAGCACAATGCGAGGCTTTGGCTGAGGATTCATTTATAAGCCATAAACTGAGCAGCCAAAGTGAGTATTTTGCTCACTCAGAACTTTATGATGTTTTAACCGATAAATTTTATGATGTGTTAAATCTTGAGCCAATGTTATTTTAGATGAATATGTACTTGTGGATGATTTCGATACTTTAAAATATGTTAATAAATGCTTTGACGATGGTTATGAGTTTGATATGAGATTTGAGAATGATTTTATGAGTTTTGATGATATGTTCATGAAGTGATGTTTTGAGATATGTCTTCATGAGTTTTACAAGAAATTAATATGCTTGAAAGATTATGTGAAGAACATGATGTTCAACAATGCATGAGTATGTGAAAGCATGTACACAATGTTTATAGGACACGAAAGCACTAGCATGTACATGGAAAGTAATGATGAAACGAAAGACCATTGGGTTGCATCCCCTTTGGCACCAAGATGACGAAAACAGTATGTGTAAGACCACCAGTTATAAAGCCCTAGGGCATCGAGAACAATTACGAGTAAGACTACCAAGTATAAACCCATGGGGCATTAGAAAGAGCATGTGTAAGACCACTTGGTATAAAGCCCCAGGGCATCAAAAACAAATACGATGAACATGTGTAAGACCACTAGGTATAAAGCCCCGAGGCCTCAAAGCAAGTGTAAGACCACTAGGTATAAAGCCCAGGGCATTAGAAACAGAAACCAAAGAGAACAGATGATGAGCATGCATAGCATAATGATATATGTATGCTTGTATGATCGGGTTGTGATGTCAATGGTTTCCTTATATGATTAGTGTTATGTCTTTATGTGCCTGTATACTTATATTCCCTAAAGTTGTGGAATATCTGTATGCTTATATGATTGGGATACGATGTCATTGACTTTCGTGTTTGGATGTCCTTGTATACTTATATTCCCCGAAGTTTTGGGATATCTATATGCTTGTATCACCCAGCTATGAGGTTATTGATTTGATACCTAGAGATGCTCGTATGCTTGTGTTTTCCGGAAGTTGTGGAATGCTTGTACACGAGTACAACTGAGTCACGTGATATATATGTATGTATACATATAATGCTATAGATGGGCTTATATATATGTACTTCCAAGCGGGATATTGGAATATGTATATATATTCATAGCTACGTAGTAAGATTTTACTCGTTTATAAAATATTGGTGTTTACTCCTATAAGCTACGAAATGATTTTTAAACAAAAGCACCATGTTAATAGTAGCTGTTATTGTAAGCATACGGTAGAATAGACTTGGTTGGCTCAATCTAAAAACCAGGGTGTATTATACTCCTGAGTTGGTAAACTCATACTTTCACCTATGCAAACGTGGTTAACACTACGACACTGTAGATGTCAATGTTGTAGTTGCAGGTACTGTTGATGTCGACGAAGAACCAGTGGCATTATATTTGAGATACTACAATTGAAGCTCATCGCGATGGCTGTATGTGTTGGACTCGGGGGTAGTCCATATTTGTATACACTTTTGTATATGCCTTGTGTCGCTTGAGACATATATTCTTTTTGTAAAGCCATTCTTTTGATATGTAATTAGTACTTTTATTAAGCCTTAAACAGATAGACGATTTAATGGCTCTTTAGTTGTAATTAACATTGTTAGTTTTATAAGATTTAATTTCCACTGCATAGATGTTATACTCTGATATACCAAGTACATATTATGGGATGTGTACTATGTGTTGGTTTAGTGACTAATCTTCATGCCATTGTGCGATTCCATTTAGTATAAAAAAAAAAAAAAAGGGATGGTCACATCTGTTATCATAGAGTTAGACTCTATAGGTTAGCAACAAGATGTTAATATCTACGAATGTTGATAATGAGTAAGTTGTCTTGCCTAATCATGGTACTTAAAGACATCTCGCCTTGGCCGTGGGCTCTACTCCCTTCGAATGATGTTTTTTTAATTGCAAGATTAGGTTGTCATTGCATTTTGAATATTATATGTTTTTCATTGGGTTTTCATATTATATTTGTTTGTGAAATTGATATATGTCCTAATATTGTTCTTGATTCTACAGTCTTTTCTTCACACCAAAAGGCATATCAGTAGGATCAAATGAAGAAAAGACTGTAGAATCAAGAACAATATTAGGACATATATCAATTTCACAAACAAATATAATATGAAAATTAATTTCTAAATCCACTTATAAACAATGGATACAAAGATTATAATAAATCTATCAAATTAAAAAGGGAACAATATTGTGCAAACTCATCATGTCTATCCTGCATTAAAGCCACTGATGGTGAAATAAATAATTACAATTAGTTGTTGCATATTAATGATATAGCAAAAGATTTGATCTTGACGTCATCAACACTCGAGCTTTATGTAAAGTTGCAAAACCTTATTGTTGCTTTAGATATGTTGGAATATCTAGAAGTAAGGTCTAGGGAATAATATCTTATTCCCGAACAAAACACAGATATTGAGATAGCGGAAGTTGTTTCAATACATAATAAGATTGTCAAAATGAAATAACTGGGTTTATTATATTCTGAACTTAATGATCAATCTAGGATTGATGAAATCCTCATATTCATGATACACTCTTTTAATGCATTCAGATGTAAGCTTAAAGGCAAAGAGGTTTGCTCTTCGTCTGAATTGGTGAATATAGCAGTGAATAACATAATGGAACCAAAGTCTGGTATGATTGTAATGACCTCGACCCCTTTCAAGGGTAAAATAGTCTTTACCACCTATGAGAATGGATAACTAGAAGGGAATAATAAACGCCTGATTTTTACATATGAAAATTTATTTTATTCCTTGTTGTTAAATAACCGTTTCTATATTTTACTAAAACACCTGCTATTAAATTTAATAAATTTATATCAATTTAAGTTCCACTTTTATATTATATATTTGTATTAAAATATGAGGACCAGATTATATATTTTTATTCAATTTTATTATCATTAAAAATATCTGTTTTAGTACATAAAACCATAGCAACCAAAGATTAAAACCCTACTCCTATAAGAATCTTTTAGCCATCACTCTCTCCTCTCTTCGCAAAAAAAAAAAAAAAAAGTTTTCAAGTCTTCTCTCCCTCGCGCTGTACGTACAAGGATTTTCAGTTTCCTTCACTCCTACCTGTAGGTATATTTTTTTTTTTCATATTTCTATTCTTTTCTTTTCTGCTGTACCAACGTAACGTACGTCTTTCTCCCTTATTTTTTTTTGTTTCTCTTCTATCTTTTCTTTGATGACTACCGTAGCATGCACCCTTGATGTTTTTGTGACAATGTCCTCTCAGTTTAGTGCAATCATCGCAGGTCTCTAGGACTAGCTAGATTATTTTTCTTTTTCTTTTTTCTTTTTGTAGCTTTGCTGTTGACTATTCTTTTATAGCTTTGTTGTCTTGCTTTTCTGCTTGTTACACAGCCAAGACTTTTTCCCACTTGCATGTTGTTCTTTTCATGCTCTTTTTCTATTACCAACGTCATCCTCCTATTTCCTCCAATTCTCTTACAGAAATGCTGTAGTACCACATGCCAAACTTGCAATTCCTTTTATTATCATTATTCTTATTCCATCAAGAAACTTCACGCCGAGTGCTTCTCTCGGTCTCTTAATTTATTTATTTATTCTTTTCTTTTCTTTTCTTTCCTAGCAACAAAATCAAAGGAGGCATAGCCTTTATTATTTTTCTTATTTCCTTCTTTTTCGACAGCAGGGTCTCCACGCCTAAGTGGTTCATGTTATTTATATTTTTTTTTCTCTTCTAGCCGTAAGCATAGCAGACTTGCCTTACTGTTTATTCTTTTATTTATTTATTTATTTTTTTTCTTTCTCTTAAATCTTTTCCACAAAGAAGCAAAAAAAAAAAAAAACTGTTTTAGTTCAATTGTTTCAAACCTTCTCGTAAATTTCTTAAAAATCATGGATCATTTTTATAAACCATTTTTATTAAGAGTATAGTTCGTGATATCGAAATTTATTAAACTTTATTATTATGAAAGAGAATATTTCTGATGACAATTACCTTTATTAATGTCTTTCAATATATCTAGGGAATCCATTCTCGATAGGTTAGCGAGATGAATCTTAGTGGTGTTAGTGTGTAGTTTAGTGACTAGTGCGATGTATTAATTTACTTAAACCTGTATCAGGTGACTAGTTAGATGTCGAGGTATTTCAACGACCTACTGCATTCAAGGAGGTAAGGGATCCTCTACCCCTTCTCAAATTGTTTTATGTCATATTATTTTATCCTTTTATTAGTATATATGCAATTAATTGTTCTTGTTCTGTATTTCAATTTATATTGATGCATGAAGAACTATTTTAAAAATAGTTTTGAGATGAAATTGTCGGTATAGATGTTATTCTTGAAATCAATAGTTTTAAGATAAGCTTTGGTTATAAAGGATTTTCTAATTATTAGTAAATTGCTTAGTTGGCTCCCGAGATGGGAAGTTACAGTTTTTTTTTTAAATTTATGAGAAAATGAGAGTAAAAACCCTCTCACACGTTGCCTCAAGAGTTATTAAAGGAATAAGAATAATTTATGCGATTGAGATTTTTATAAATGAGGCACGTGTGCGGAGGAGACTATTATTTTGGCCCTAGAGATATTCACAGAGATTTACAGAGTTTAGGCTCGGTACCGTTGCTTGGATGGAAGCGCAACCGCTAAAGGACTTAGAGAAGGCGGAATCCATCCCTATGTCATGCTAAGTGCACTTCAATTAATTAGCTGACGGGGCAGGCCTATGAGCACAGTTTACCTGCCTGAGGTCGCAGTAGACCGCACAACCCTAGTACACAGGGCGTAATAGTGTACATGGGCCCTAAATATAAGAAGATTATTTACCAGCCAATGATTCTATGTTTTATGAAAATGCCGAATTTATATTTTATATTATGGAAATTTTTGATGTCAAGTGTGTTTTTGAATACTCGTTTTGAAGAAAATGAATTTAACTCAACCGTTTTATGGTTGAGGGTTACCTTACTGAGCATTTCTCGCTCACCCTTTATTTTGTTTTGTTTTCAGGTTATGAGCAGAGAGACCTAGGCGGCCGGGATGGGATCTAGGCTAGCATTAGGACATTACATCTCAGTACCTTAATAAGTGCACTTGCACAATAATTTAGTTTTTCTTTCGATTTTAGATTATTGAATCAAACATAATTGCTCTTTTTGAAATAACTGTTTCCGCATTTATTAAAGCTCTGAGTATTAAAATTATTATTATTTCTATATTTAATTTATTTAATTCAGCATATTAGCTAGGTTATCTGGCAGACCTTACGAATCTTTACAGTTTGGTGTATGAAAATGGACGAACCTAACCCTTAGCGGTTTGGGGGCATTACAATGATGGTTGATGAAACTTCTTTCTCAGAACCGAAAGGTAAGGAGAAGAAGGAGACCAAAGAAAATGGCAAAGTTGTTGTCATAGGTGCCAATAAAGCTAGGATCAAGTCCGAAGGTAAGGACAAAAAGATATGCTTTTATTGCAAGGAGGATGGACAATGGATGAAAAATATCCTAAGTATCTGGCATTCAAATATTCTTTTGGTTTAGAGATACATGTTTAGTAAGAATCTACTAGAATTCCTGGTGTGTGGATTTGGTACTAATACATGTCTGCAATTAGATTGCAAGGGTTCCAGGAAACTAGAAAACCAAGAAAAGAAAAGACAAACCTTGAAAGTTTAGACTTGGAATGAAAATTTCAAAGTTTTCATATTTAGATCATTTATGATTTATATGAATGACATTTAATTTCATAATCAATTCTTACTTTGATGTTTATTCTTGAGCTAAGAAAACATAAGTATTTCCGAAATTGTATTATACTTGTTCATCCATCAAGGATCCAAAGACTAGTTCGAGATGGGCTATAGAGACCCATTGGATCTTGAGAAGATCCTAGTCTGAGAATCCTTCTTGGAGGATAATATGAACAAAAGGTTCTTTTCTTTGAAAAGAAAGCTTGGAATAGGTATGTGTTTTGGTTAGGATGTTTTGATTTGTTATAAGAAGAGAAGTTTATGTATGCAATTCTCTGAGTTTCCAAATACATAAATTTTGATTTAATCAAAGTATCTCTTAGAATAACTCATTAAAATATGAATAGTATCCTAGTTGATTACATTTTGTTCACACCAAAGATATTGTTGGATATGAAGAATAAATTTTTTGTAATAAAGTTGATACTCTCCCTAATTTCTTTAAACAAACAAAGGTTATGGAAACTATATAGTGCTATTTGGTAGGAAGATGTTGGTTCACACCAAATTCTTAAAAATTAAGACTATATGAGTAAATCCAAAAGAAAGAGTATAGAGATTCTAAAAGATTGCTAAGATATTAAAAGGGATAATTTAATAGTTATCTGAAGACTTTACGGATGTTTCAGATACTCTGTGTTTAACTATTTACATATTTGAAGTACAGACCATATTGTTGTACGAGTTGAGATTCATTAGATGAATCATATCCCAAAGAATACAATGGAATGATTATTGGATGTGGATAAATAGATCGAGGCTATGTAAAATCTGGTTGGTATTCCAACCGAGTCTGACTACTTGTGTAGGCGCCTAACAGCATTAAAATTCAAATGTTGTAATTGAGTTTACAAGTAAAGGTTGAATAGAAAGGAAGGATAAAACCTTTGAAGCAATGGTGCTAAAGAATCTTTTTCAGAGTCAGTAAGGCTGATCCAAATCATCTACATCATGTGTGGTGCATGTTCTTATGTTTTAAAGTTGTCTTGGGCTTGAAGGTCAATTTGGCTAGGCCGTACAATTGGTTCTTGTGGGTAATGTTGATGATGTGGATGGGTTGGCTGGTATTCTAGGTTGTGGGGTTTCCTCTTTGCCTTTTAATTATATTAGTCTCCCGTTAAGGGTTGGGGGAGGTTTTCAAGTCATACTAGATTTGAGGTGGCATGATCTGTGGTGTGGGGATATGACCCTAAAAGAAGCCTTTTACAAATTTATATGGCATTACTTGCACGAAGGCTGCATGCTAGTAGTTCTATTAAATGGAGCGTAAGCTTTGTTAGAGTAGCTCATGATTGTGAGTTGGATTTCTTTGCCTCCTTTTTCAGGGTGTTGTATTCAGTCAGAGTGAGATGGGAAGGTGAAGACAAATTTTGGTGGGTCTCCTCCAAAAGGGAGTTGTTTGATGTAAGATCTTTCTATAGTGTCTTAAGTGGCCAGCAAT
The DNA here is from genome assembly GCF_958979055.1 of Alnus glutinosa. Lineage (NCBI taxonomy): Eukaryota > Viridiplantae > Streptophyta > Magnoliopsida > Fagales > Betulaceae > Alnus > Alnus glutinosa. Next base: position 12,576,444 of record NC_084893.1, read on the forward strand.
GTTGGCTTTCTTTTTCCTGAAAGAGTGTTTGGCAAGCTAAGGTTCTTTAGAGGGCTGCCTTTTTTGGTCAGTTCATAACCCTAAGAAAGATCCTTACCATGCAAAATCTTAGGAAACGACATATCATTGTAGTTGATAGGTTTTGTAGGTATGTGTAAAATAAATAGAGTCCATGGACAATCTTCTACTTTATTGTAAGGTTGCTTGTGCCTTATGGAATATTTTAGTCAGTCGATTTGGGGTGTCTTGGGCTATGCGTAGACAAGTCAACTTGTGCGCTTGTTGGTGGATTGCCGGCAGCACTCGGAGTGTTGATGTGTGGAAGATGGTGTCTTCATGTCTTCTGTGGTGCCTATAGAGGAAAATAAATGACAGAATTTTTTAGGATCATGAGAAAACATTAAAGGAGATTTAGGTTTTTTTCTTTAAAATTCTATATCTTTGGACAACTTCTTTTGTTTTTCCTTTAGTGAATAGTATCATGATTTCTTTGTTATTTTTTCTCCTTTTAGTTTGGTGTTTTCTTGTATACTTCCTGTGTACCTGGGGATACCTTATACTTTTAAAGATATTTCGAAAAAAAGACTATTGGGATGAAAATGAAAGAACCTTAACCAAACTAAGGGCATTACTGTAATTAGGGTTTCTGCACCATGTCTTGCAATGGAAGAAAATCTTTGTGATTGTTTGACGACATATTTCATTTATGTTAACTGGAAGTCAAGATAAAGATATGTTAGAGGATCCTCCTCCACTGTTGTATCTCAGAAACAAAAAATAATAAATTAAAAAAATTAAAATTAAAATTAGAAGAAAAAAATTAAAGTGAGAATAAAAAAAAGAAAAAAGAAAGAAATAAAGATATGTTAGAGGGTAAATTGATGTTGGACTCTTTTTTTTCAGCATTTATTTTAGAGAATTGTTTATGAAATAAGTTTCCTGCATGTTATTATATATCCCAATATGCTATAAATAATTGAAGTATGATGTAAAGTTAGAACCAAACTGTATATGAAAAAATTATTCTGCTTTGTATTACTCTCGTGTAACTTTTATCTCTGCTCGTTACTGTTTTAACTACTTTCTCAGGTTTTCTTTTCATTGTCGTTTGATGATGATCTTGGGAGGCCCGAAAAACGGAATGAGGATAATAATAGAGTCAAAAAGAAGTAAGAAAAAGAAAGAATCTTGACGAGCCAAGTCAATTGCCAGAAAGTGACAAAAATAGGAAACAGTTGACAAAGATGAGAGAGGAGGTATTCCTCTATCCAAAAGAAAAATTAACTTCCTGATTTTTGTTATTTCTGATCTAATTGTTCATCATGAGGCTTAATGCAGGTTACTGCTGATTATAAGGCTGCTTCTTTTACCCCAGATTTTATGGAGCGGAGAAGGATGTAATCAGAGACTGATGTATATATTTGAGACATATTTTCTCATTTCGAAGCACTCTATTCAGCCAACAGTTGTCAGGTGTGTTCCAATGTTATTACTAGAAAGAGTGGAGCATAATATGAATTTCCTAACCCAATATGTCCTGTGAATAAGAGGCTAGTTAGTTAATGTGCATAAATTGGACTATTGGAGCAAGTGGGAGCAGATCCCCTTTCGATTTGGCTCAGATATTGTGCAATGCAGACTAATCATGTCTCAGACTGATTTTTTAGGTCAAGACTCCTGAATCCAACTGATGGGAATTCAACTCTGCCTTATGCTTGCGTGTCAAGGCAACTGACCACCTGTCCAATTGTTTTGGTTTTTATTTGTTGCATGTTTATATCTCAGAAATAGTTGATTTGTGTTGGCTTTCATGTCAATATCTTTACATGTAATTGAATGCAAATGCACATAGTGTGACGTCCCACATCGCAGCCATTGCCCAACCTGAGATGGTGGGAGCGTGCACAAGCCCAAGAGGGTTGCCGGTGGGCACTCGCTGGGATGCCAAGAATGGGGTGATCCCATAAGGGTCGCCAGCGAGGACGCTGGGTCCCAAGAGGGGGTGATTGTGACGTCCCACATCGCCTGAGAATGAGGATGTGCTTATATGTATAAATGCACCCTTTATGACACAACGCGTTTTAAAGCCGTGATGGTTATGAACCTATCAGAACTCCGCAGTTAAGCGAGCTGCTGCGAGAGCAATCCCAGGATGGGTGACCTCCTAGGAAGTCTGGTATGGGGAGCCAAAAGCGGACAATATTTTGTCATTTGGGGTGGATCGTTACACATAGTGATGTGCTTGGAGATGCTCTTGATTCTTAATTACTGTGGAAACCGATGCTCCGGCCTGTTGTTGTCACTTTGGATGTAATTAGGTTTAGACTTTTGTTGGTCCTGCTGGATTGTTTGCTACTTTATGGTTTTTTATGATATGGTCATCACTATGGTTGGTCAAGAAGTGGTATTATAGAAAACCCAACAGAAAGAAACTTTTTGGTGGTTTTGTTTTTTTGAGTTTTGTCTAATGTTGCTTTGGCTCGTGGTTAGGGATTTAGCGTAATTGTTTTGAAGTTGCTGCTGGGTTGGATGATGAGCAATCTGTGCCTGGATTTCAAACCACGTTTGTCTCAAACAAAGCCTGTTCATATTTTCATGCAATCAAAACCAGATTTGTTTTATATGATCCTATTACTAATAGTGAGCAAGGCTGAATTTTCATTTTCCTTATATTAGGCTTTTTGTATTACAGCTACTGATATGGTTAACTCTTCATGTAATCTGGTCTTGTTTCTTAGTTGACATCTTCCAAATCATTTTATCAATAGATAATTTAATGTTTTATCTGTTACAGTCTTCCCAACTTCCTTACCGGCCTATAGGCGATTTGTTGATTTGTTTGTTAAATATTGTTGACAGCATAGACTATAAATTATGTGTTAAAATATTGGAGCCAGGACCCTAGTTCAATAGTGTGATTAATAATTTGTAAATATTGTCTGGAAGAGTGCTCAACGCCGTTGAAATGGGATATGGATTGAATTGAGTCCTCATTTATACTCTATTGACCTGAGCCATAAGAATTTTTTTTTCAGTTTTTTTGCTTTCCTTAAAGGATTATGTTCAGGTAGATTTTTTTTGTTAAAGTTCCCTGTGAATTTTATATGAATTAGACTAGCTGACGTATTTTCTCTTATTTTGTTCCTAAGCCATGGAGAGAATGGCAGTCCAGTTTCTTGTGAATCTGGGTCCCACCTGCTGCCCGCACTATGTCTGAAAGGATTAGGAAAATTGATGTTATCTGAAAAGGCTCGCTTCTGGTGGTAGCAACCCTTGCAATTCTCAGAAAAATTTGAATTGCTTTACTGTATCTGATCCCCTCCAATGCTGCTGCATTGTTGCCTTCAAAGTGATGAGGAGCAATCTCGACGCCTTTAATGTTGATTTACAAGACTTTTTTGTTCAGCTTTACGATCTTGTACTTGATTACCGGCCTGTAAGGCTAGTAGCAATCATGCTGACTCCATGATGCATATACTCTATACTGCTTGCTTTAACAAAATGTTCTCTTTTTAAAAATGAGAACTTATATGCTTAGCTGCGGAGCTTTGTGACACCCTGTTTTAGCTGCTTAATTAAAATCTCTTTCTTGAGTTCTCAGCCCATATATTTTATACCTTTACATACCATGTGAACCATATTATGAAAAATGGAAACCATCTTATTTTGTTGCAGCTATCAGCCCTAATTTAAAGGGTCATTTGCAATGTTTCCTAAATTATAAAACTTTTGCAATTAATTCCGTACTTTGAGATTTATTTATAATATCGCCACTGTGCAAATCAGTGGGGTGAGGCCGGTGAGGTGAACATTGCAAACTAAGGTTGCACTAATCTGTCATTCAACCAGCCTACAAATTTGTTACCATTGACCTTAATTTGGACAATGGGGTGGGCATAGGGCTGTAAATAAATACAGCCGCTCGTGAGCATGCTCGGCCTCGGCTTGGGATCAGTTTATTTATTTAACAAACAAAGTTTGAACAAAATTTTAAGCTCATTTGTGTGCTGTCACAGCTAACCAAAATAAAACATTTACTTCTGAAAATATATGTAGTAGTGCAAGTAAGGGTCGATCCCACATAGAGTATTTAGCTTAGTTTTATGCTACGTGAACAAGGACGAGGGGGTTTGAGTATAACGAAAACAATTAAGGAACAATTTAAATTAAAGTATAAATCAAAATAACAAACATTGGTCTAAGTCAACATCCACCATCGGAATTTTACAACTGATCATCGATGCAAAGTATATATCAATTCATACTTTGAATATTTACCGTTGGACCTATTTTCTCTTATCTCTCCTTAGTTGCAGTTAATTAGAAGACAAGCGCTCTAATTAACCCTAACTACTAAACAACCCAAGACAAGCGCTAAAGGTTTAAACTAGTAGCAGCCTTAAGAATTAGAGAGATCGATGAAGCGAAACGACACAAGCACAAGCGGTTGCATTTAATTTTGTCGGGCATTCTTCCTAAGATTTAATAATTTCTGATGCAACAAATCATTAAATCTTAGTTACTTCACAAATTAGAGGGATCAAACAATTACGGATTTAATATATAACCCAGTAGTAGATTGCAACGAATAATAAACTAGTAGGCCTCCTAGTAATTAAACAAGACAATCATGAAAATAAACACAGAAGAACATCCGATACTCAAAGTATAAATTGAACAATAAAAACAAATTAGATCTCACAGTTTTATTGATTCCGAGGCTTCTGTTTCCTTTGTCTAATTATGAAAGTTTAGCCACCCAGGGCCATGACTAAAACTCAAATGAGAAATTAGAGAAGAGGGAAGATGATGATTTTTTCTAGTCTGATAACTTTCCCCCTTTATACACGTTCATCCCTCGTATTAGAAGTCAACAAAATTTCTTAAAAATATTCTAAAGTTTATCTCTTAAAGATATTCTAAATCTTATCCTAAAATAACAATATCCAAATCTGACTAATTAAGGAAAATATTAAAAATAAAATAAAGTCAAAATATAACTAGGAAGGTCGTATTTTCAGCTGGACTTTCGTGCACAAGATCTGAAAACTTCCACAAATAGACTGTGTATTAGAACGTCAACTTCAAGCCTGATTTCGACCTTGATACAGTCAGTATCTCTCAAAATCCAAAACATCAAAGTTGTAGAACTTTTCTTGGTGTTCCATAGCATCTTGAATCATATCAATCAGAGCTTGGATGAGAGAGTTACGTCCAGATTATGAAGTGATGTCGAAACTGTCCAAAATCCCCCAATTAGCTTTGTTTTGCATTTAACGCCTCCATTTGCATCCTAAATCAAAATAAAAGAATAGATTCTAAAGTTTATCTCCTAAAGATATTCTAAATTTTATCCTAAAATAACAATATCCAAATCTAACTAATTAAGGAAAATATTGAAAATAAAATAAAGTCAAAATATAACTAGGAATGTCGTATTTTCAGCTGGACTTTCGTGCACAAGATCTGAAAACTTCCAGAAATAGACTGTGTATTAGAACGTCAACTACAAGCCTGATTTTGACCTTGATACAGTCAGTATCTCTCAAAACCCAAAACATCAAAGTTGTAGAACTTTTTCTTGGTGTTCCATAGCATCTTGAATCATATCAATCAGAGCTTGGATGAGAGAGTTACGTCCAGATTACGAAGTGATGTCGAAACTGTCAAAAATCACCCAATTAGCTTTGTTTTGCATTTGACGCCTCCATTTGCATCCTAAATCAAAATAAAAGAATAGTGAGTACATTTAGGCACCAAATAAGTATAAAAGACTAAACATTAAGGGAGAAAAATATGACATTTTGCATTCTCATCACTCATTTATTAAATAAGCTGAGCCCATGTGAACTGCCATAAATGCCTTAGAACTTGCTTATCTATTTTTCATTTCTAGCAATGATGACATTCTTATTTAAATATTTTGTTTCTAGTCAATTATATTATTAAGGCATGTAAGAACTGTGTTTACAAGATTAATTGTTCCGTACTTTCTTAAATGGATACTATTATATATATACAGAAAATTATATAAAGGAAGATTTTTCCAGAGATAAGAACGTTTTTTGTGAAAGTGAGAAAGGAAAGAAATTACTTGTACTTTTTTTTTTTTTTACATGTCCATACAAGAGGGGAAGGAGAGGGGATTCGAACTAGGAGTAATGCTACACATCATCCCCTTATCCTCCTTTTGTCACCCCAAAATTGATGTGGCTCTTAAAATCACCATTGAATTTTTGATATATCACTCTTGGATTTTGATCCAATGGTGATTTTAAGAGCCACATCAATTTTGGGGTGATAAAAGGAGGACAAGGGGATGATGTGTAGCATTACTCTTCGAACTAGTGACCTCCACTTCATGAGGCATGGTCCCTAACCAATTGAGCTACCTATTGGGGACGAAAGTACTTTTACTTTTGCATGTATATGAGATAAGGAAAGAATATGAACCTATGAGAAATGTTCTGACATGTGTATTAGTAATCAATTTTTTAAGGTATTAATTTATCATAAGATATCAAAGATAGCACAACATCGGGGATCAATGTAATACTCATCATTCGCCCATAAATAACTAATTAATAACTACATATAAATTACTCTTTTTTTTTTCATTGATTTTTTTTTCTTCATTGCATTAGACTTCAATTGCAGGTGTACGTGTTTGATGAGCCTAGGAAACAAACGACCTTGCATCTTTTTTATTTTTCCTGTATTTTTATTTGTCTATTTAAGAATTTCACACATACGATAAAATTTATGAAAATTATTGGCCCGTTGTTATTATGTTATATATATAAAAAAAAATTATGCCAAATTCGCTAATTTGATTGAACTCTTGTTGTATTGGAAAAATGTATATTTTGCTAATTCATATAAGAAAACAGGAGGGCCTTTATTTTTATTTATTTATTTTTATTCAAACATGGGAAAAGGGAAAGATTACAAAGGATGATCTTTACCACTCCTTACCATGATAGAGGAAATGAAAGGTGAAATAGTAGGAATGCTTCCGAACACAAGGTGAGAAGCGGCCCATTCAGCAACAAAGTGTGCATCAATATTAGCACATCTAGAAGTTTTAAGAGCACTTCAAACATTTATAGAATGCAACTATAAATGAAAACATTCAAATGAGTCATCACAGTGACATCTACGTGTCACTAAGCCAACTTATAGTACACATTTCTTAACATGTACCTGATATATCAGAATTACATAATGTATGCAGCGGAATACAACATCTAATTGCGGAAGTCAACATCATAATCATAAACTGTCAATTACACAAAAGAGCATGTTAATATCTGTCTGTTTAAGGCCTAAGCATAAGTTATGCATACAAAAGAATGGCTACATCTACGTATTACAAGTCACACTAGCTATATACAAAATACACAAAAAGGACCTAAGCATAAGTTATGCATACAAAAGAATGGCTTCATCTACGTGTTACAAGTTGCACTTGCCATATACAAAATACACAAAAGGGACTATCCGAGTCCGACACTCCTACGACTTAAGCGACGTGCTTAGTCGTAATACTCCACATAGTGTGTAACGGAGTCATCCTCCGCATCATCAGCACCTGCATCCAAAGAAGCTCCATCTAGCCACATCCGTATAGATGAAGGTGTGAGTTCACCACCTCAACAAGAAATATCGAGGCCTCAGTAGTATGAAACTCACTAAGTATACAGTATGCACAAACATAAATGCATGCAGGGTTCAACAGCGTTATCCACAAATCATTAAGTTCACACTAGTCACTCTGTTCATCAATCACTTATATATTATTACGGTTTCTATTAACAATATTCTACGCATACTATAAGCAATACTCTGCATTTTTACCAACTCCGCAGCTAGGGGCTACGACCCTAGGCTTACTCATAGAACCCAAAAATACCAACTCACCCGTGCTAGATCTACGATTCTAGGCTTACCGTAACGCTGCTCGTAAAGCCACATACTCGCAGGGCACCCAACTCACAAGTGCTAAAGCCACATACCATTGACTTACCTTGTACAACACCACCCGTAAAGCCACATACCCGCAGGACAAACAAATACACAAGTGCTAGAGCCACATACTTTAGACTTACCTTTTACAACACTTCTCGTAAAGCCACATACCCGCAGGGCAAAAAAATACACGAGTGCTAGAGCCACATACCCTTGACTTACCTTGTACAACACCTCCCGTAAAGTCACATACCCGCAGGGCAAACAAATTCACGAGTGCTAGAGCCACATACCCTAGACTTACCTTGTACAACACTGCCCGTAAAGCCACATATCTGTAGGGCAAACAAATACATGAGTGCTAAAGCCACATACTCTAGACTTACCTTTTACAACACCGCCCATAAAGCCACATACCCGCAAGGCAAACAAATATACGAGTGCTAGAGCCACATACCATAGACTTACCTTTTAAAACACTGCCCGCAAAGCCACATACCCGCAGGGCAAACAAATACACGAGTGCTAGAGCCACATACCCTAGACTTACCTTTTACAAGTACTCATAATAATCATTATCACAAGACTCATATTCAAATGCCAACAACCACAACTCAATCACATTATTCTCATTCATCCACCTTTCAACCCATACCACAATACCACCATATATATATATATATATCCAAAATCATGTTATTCATTCCCTAATAATTCCCACATATCAATTTCAATCCAATATATCACAACTCAATCACAAATAATTTTAATCAACAATTTCATAATCATATAAAACCAAGATTCATCAACATCCATTTATCCATACAATTTACAATTCAATATAACACAACTCAATTACAAATAATTTCTATCAACAATTCCATAATCATATACAACCAAGATTCTTAAAAAATGTAAATCTACGTTCTTAGGATCTCTCAGTGAGTAGAATACTCACCTTAGGCTGTTCCCACACCAATTCCGACGACTCTAAGTTCGACTCGCAAAGAACCACTAAAACACAATATAATGCACTAATTTAGCTTCATTTTTATTAATTGCACCAAGTAGCACTTTGAATCACTCAAAGGCTGTGTCATAAAGTACCCATAAGATTCTAGGGTTTCTAAACACATACTCATAATTTAAAAATGCTAATCTAACCGCAATAATATTAACCCTTGGGTATTTACTTAGGGTTAATCACATAAAACACTACTTAAATAATTATACCCAAAAGTTAGGGTTAGAGAAATCTTACCCAAAATTCACCAAACCAAAATTCAAGGTTTGGGTAGCCTCCTAGTAGCCCAATACCTAAAGAACAATAGGATTAAAGTCACATTTTATGAGATTTTACCCAAAAACCCAAAAATATAAATTTAGCAATTTACCTCAAAACAATCAGTCAAAACGTAGATCCATACATGTAAATCACGTTTCCGAAGTTAGATTTGAGATTGGGAGCTTAGATCTTTGTGGATTTGAGAAAAGCCTTAAAACTCTCCTCCTCTCTTCTCTCTTTCTTTCTTTTTTTTTTTTTTTTGTTTTTTTTTTGTTTTGTTTTTTTTTTTTTTTTGTTTTCTTCTTTTTTACAGAGAAGGGTGCACCGTCCTTCTCTTTCTTTTTTTTCTTAAGGTGAGGCGCACTGGCGCCTCACCATTTTTTTTTATATATTTTTTTTTTTCTTTTGAGGAGGGTCGTGGCCCTCATTTTCTTCACGTGGGGCGCAAGTGTGCGCCCCACTGTTTCAGATGAAGGGTCGTACGTGGCCACGTGTGCTCAGCGTGGTAGATCTAGCTGTTGCAAAATGTACAATTTGCCACGTGTCCACTCTTCCCACGTCGCCACTGTGCCACGTGTTACACCGGACACGCCGCGACATGTCAGCCACGTGTAATACACACGTGGTTGACGTTTCAGCTGTGTATTTAGTACACGTGACACATTGGCCACATGGATTATGGTCCACATGGCCTACAGTCAGCCACGTGTATTAAATACACGCGGCCGACTGGCGGCCACGTGGATATAAATACACGTGGCCGCAATCGGCAATGTGGATCTAAGTCCACGTTGCCGACTGCAGCCACATGTATCTATATCCACGTGGCCGCTAGTCAGCTGGTGGCATCTGCGACATGGAAAATTTAATTATTTTTTTTTAAAGAAAAAAACACCACAATATATCGATCCATTTTTTTACCCAAAAATATCACAAAAATATTATGACAACATTTGAAATTTACCATAAACACAAAATCAAATTACGCAAATTTATAATTATAAGTCCAACACAACAATAAATTATGTACTAATAAACATTATTATTACTTACAAATGTAAATTACACAAAATATCTAAACATCTGAAGGCCGTTCCTGCGGATCACGAGTTCCCGTACCAGACGTGTACTCCCCAACGGGCGATTACTGTGCAAGGGATAGTGTCCCGACGGGGGAGTGCTGGCTCAGCTGTCGTCCAATAGGCGACAATGGACCAATCGTTGTCGCATTAACTGCAAGTAATGAAAACAATTAAATTTTTTGTTTATATGCATATCAACTCCATAACATTGATTAAAAATAAGCAATTTACACAATATTAATCATACCTACAGATGCATTGCTAACAGACGATGTAGTACCATCGTTTGCAGGTGGAGACTGCTGAGCACTTGGGCTCGCACTTGATACTACCATGGAGGTGAGCATAACCTCGAGTTGTCGCAAGCGCTGCTCCAAGGCGTCATTCCTCTGGGTCTGAGCTTGTAGCAATGTCTCCATTGTCTCCATCCTGCTCTCATGTATGGAGCAACCCCGAGACGTGCACTGGGATGATCCTCCTTGTGAGCGAGCCCGGTATGAGAAACATGTCCCAAATACGGGAGTAACGTTCGGGCCAACCTGCCAAACCCTCCTCGCGTACTCAGGGTGCCCCAACGCACTGTGTCTTCTAACACGCTCTGAGTAGCTGCAGGATCACTGGATAAATTTTGTGTCATCCTCTCCTGTACGTCGTGAACATAAAATACACATGTAGTCAATATATAATTTATCACACGCATAACTTAGAAATATTAGTAAAATCGATCAGTAGCATATGCATAGGACCCGTGTACGTTCGTTCGGGTGAGTGCCGTCCCTCTTAGTGTGCGTCTTCACGAACGACGCCGCTCGAGTGGGGGCCGTGCCAGAAGTAGTTGCCTGCCGCCATCCAATTGAAATAAATAACAAACAGTAATATTAATTTCTAAAAAATGAATTATATACTAATATTATAAAATCTACATATATATGTTCATACCTCATCATGATTAAATCTAGCATAGCTTTTCGATCCCAAGCAATGGGTGGGGGGGTCGTTTTGCTCCCGCATCCACTTCATCCATTCACAAGTCGCCTACACAGTGAACATTTCATAATATTTAAGCATTGACACACTTAAAATAGTAATAAACCTAATTGAAAAGTTATTGAAAATTCACCATTATAGTAATACAATCAAAGACCTTCATACCCTTTTCTGCTCAGTGCACCAATCCCTCGGCAAGTACTCCACATCTGCTGGGTCATACTTTTCAAACAATTTGTCCGGCACTCTTGCTCGTATACTTTCAGGCGTGTCACCCTCTCGAATATGTAGCTCTTTTTTAAATAAGGCCTTCCACGAATGGTGCTGGCGTCCAATATTAGCCCACGCCTCGTGTTGCGCCTTGCGTAAATCTACAAATAAGGGCAGATAAAACTCCTCCTGCACATGCAATTTAATCATTAATTTTATAAGTTCAACAAAAAACATAACCCTAAGTAAAAATTTAAAAATAAATTAATTAATTAAAGTAAAATGCCAATGTATATTGAAACATCTTTCATAAACATACCATCAGCACGTCCCACATAGCCTTCTTAATCTGCTTATCTACCCTTGCCCATCTGTCTCGCATATGTATGTGAGACCCGCTCCTCACAAGCATTTATGTAGCACTCCTAAAACGATTGCAGGCTTGTCCTATGGGTTGTGTTGTAGCATTGTACTGCAACACAATCTTCTTCCCTCTTGGGAGCACCCAATTCCTCTCCGGATCCCTAATCACCTCATAGTAGATGCTCCAGTCAGGATTGTACCCTAACCAAAGAAGATAAAACATTTAATTTAATATACTAAAATTATAATAAACAATGATATAATTTATGTTACATGAAACTTAATATTAATTGGGAATATAATATAGGTTTCAATGATGTATAGATATGTACTTACCCATCAACCGAATCTGGTCAATCTCTATGGACTGGGTTGCTGGGTCATCTTCATACTCTTCGCCAACCCCTTCCCCCGGGGGAGGCTGTTGGTCGTCGTCTGAAAGCATATCATGTGAGCTATAGGGGGCGACTGATCGGGACCCAACGTCGCGAAGTCCCCCTCATGGGGAATCTAGCTCTCCCCCAGATACAGCCCTTGACTCTCCCCAGAAAGCGGCACCTGGCTCTCCCTCGAAATCGGTGTCTGGCTCTCCCCAGGCGCCGGGCCCTGGGTCTCCCCCAGAGCCGGCATCTGGTTCCGTCCCTGTTCTAGCATCTGTCTCACCCCCGTGGTCAGTATCTGTCACGGCCCCGGCTGTGATAGCGGAAACCTATCGTCCTGCGTCTCACTATCAGATCCACATGGCGCAGGTCCAAACCAGAGGTACTGAGTGTACGGCATGTGTGCCCAACTATGTTGGCTGATCCCATTAAGACCCTCTCGCACCCACCATCGAGTCACATGACCCGGTGAGGTGATTCCTAGCTTCGAGAACGACGGCGGCTCCAAATATGGAGAATAAGAATATCCAGCAGAGCCAGTCTACATGTGACCTGACATGGCCATCCCCCCAGTACCCTGCAGTAACGGTCTATAAGTGCCATCTGGGTGGTGTGGCCATGGCGCCGTATAAAGTGACCCATGGGCTGTGGACGTGCTCGTGGAGGGCACGGGTGGGCGTGGTGGCCTGTGTGCACAAGAAGGGGGTCTTTGGTCCGTCAAAACCTGCGAACAAATATGGACAAATTATTAAACAAGTTAAAAGTATAACTACCCATTATATATTAGTAAGGAACATGCAAATTATACAATGTGATTCATGCAAATTAGACAATGATCCCATTTATTAATTACTATATGTCACAAATTAAAAATGTGTATTGAATTTAAACGAATTGTACCAGCATTTAATATAGCACTCATCCAACGGGAGCTTCAATTGGATCTATGTCAAGCCTGTCGTGCTTGAATTCATCATTCGTATCATGTAGGTCAGCAGTGGCTAATACGAGCAGCATGCACTTGTGATAGGTAGCACTTACATCATGACTCATTTCCCCCTAACCAACGTTGTACACGTTTTGCGATTTTGTCCTCACGGCACAAACCCAATCTGGGTTCCTTCCATCTTCGACATAAAATACTTGGTCCACCTGAGATGTCAGCACGTAAGGCTCATCAGTAATCAATTCTCCCCTGTGGACGAGGTGATTGAAGTTGACAAACACTAGGCCATAATCGTCTAATCTGAATCCCCTGTTTAACGTGGGGTCTGCCCAATTCCACTTGAATAGTACGTACGTAGTCCTGTCATAGTACTCGACCTCAACTATATCAGTTAACTGCCTTTAGTACATTTCGCCTTCAACGGTTGGCACACATACGCTGCTGTTCTGAGTGCTCCTTCCCACATCATGGGCAAGTATGCGGAACAGTTTGCCATTGACCACGTACCTGTTATAATTTATTACTGTCTCCTTCAGCCCTCTAGAATGCATAACCAATTTATGGCCCAATTCCTCCCTACGTTGATCGTCTAGTCCATCAACCTACGTGTGTATTACAAATATTAAACACCACATTGGTTAATTACGGCATGTAAATCCTATCTTAAATTACACTGAACACGCAATATATATACTATATAATGAAATACTACTATTTCCTTACATATGCATGGTACCATTCGCAGAGCTGCTCATGATCTTGGGCTTCAATAAGAGCATCCGTAATGCGACCCCTAGTGCATGATCACCTAAGTGCATCCTTGTGCATCCTACATTCAGCGAATATAATTATGTACTAATTATTATTAATAATTGTATTTGAATCCTGTTAAATATGTAAACACTACTTACATCCGCAAATGAAGGAACTTGTTGGAGTTGAACACAATATAACGGTGAATCTGGTTCATTGTCAAACGGTTCAGGCTAACTCGTGTTCCCGCCCCTTTTGAACCATCAGGATTTCTCTAAGCTCTACTATGGAAGGTTAGTGCTTTATTTAGATACCTCGAATAGAATGTCACCAGTTCAGTCGCTATGTAACCCTCCTTAATGCACCCATCAGGGGCGGCTTTATTGCGCACATTGGAGTTGAACCCCTTAAGGCTTCTGGTGTACACACATGCACATCAAGACATTTTCAGTTTGTCCAACCAAATACATTCGAATAATGTAAATATATATATATATATTCACATTTTACCTCTCTGCCGAGTACATCCACCTATATTGCACGGGTCCGCCGAGTCTACACTCACGAACAAGATGCCGACCAAGTGGACCATGCTGGTAAAAAATCATGGAGAAAATACCTACTCCAGTTTGCACAAAGTGATACAGACGTCTCCCTGCAGTCGGTCCATCTTATCCTGTGTTAGCTTGGTTGAGCATATGCCTCTGAAAAATGCAGACATCTCCACAAGAGGTCTAACCACCTTATCTGGAAGTGACTGGTGCAATGCAATTGGGAGAAGCTGTTGCATCAGTATGTGGCTATCATGGCTCTTCAACCCCGAGATCGTACGTTCCTTGAGTTGAACACACAGTGAAATGTTCGAGGCGTATCCGTCCGGGACTCTCACATTTCAAAGAACCTTTAGAAAGTTTTCTTTGTCCTCCCTGGACATCGTGTGACAAGCTGCGGGCATATATGTTTTACCATTTGCGGCTTGAATGGATGCAATTTAGGTCTCAACCCCATTTCCTGCAAGTCCAGCCAAGCTGATAGGTTGTCCTTCGTTTTCCCTTTTATGTCCAAAATAGTGCCAAGTATATTGTCCATGACATTTTTTTCTATGTGCATGACATCAAGATTGTGCCGAAATAAATTGTCTTTCCAGTAGGGCAATCTAAAGAAAATACTTTTCTTCTTCCACACTACATCATCAGAACTTGCTGCACCTGTCTTCCGCTTCTTTCGTTTCTTCTTACCCGTGTTCTCATCGCCAAATGTAATTTCGTCCAACTGTTGGAGGATCTCGTCCTCGCATAGCACATTTGGAGCACATTCTAATTCTTCAGTACCGTCAAATATTCTTCTGTTCAGCCACCACAGATGCTAAGTTGGCAAGTATCTCCTGTGCCCCATATAGCAAAATTTCATGCCGTTCTTCAAATATTTAAACCTTGTCGAATGCATACAGCAAGGACATGCCTTCACACCCCTGTTAGGCCAACCGGATAAATCTGCATATGTCGGCAAATCGTTTATTGTCCACATCAACTGTGCTCGCATATTAAAATGTTCCATCTTTGAAGCATCAAATGTCCATACCCCTACATTCCATAGTTCCAGCAACTCATCAATCAATGGCTGAAGGTAGACATCGATATCCATACCAGGTGAGCTCGGTCCAGGGATAACCAGTGATAGGATGAACGACGTTTGTTTCATGCTCATCCAAGCATGGCAAATTGTATGGTACAAGCATTACGGGCCATGTGCTGTGGGATGTGCTCATGTTCCCAAAAGGATTAAATCCATCTGCTGTCAAACCAAGCCACACGTTCCTACTATCTGCCATAAAATCCAGATGTAAAATGTCGAATGATCTCCATGCCTCACCGTTGGCCTGGTACCTCAATACGCCATCCCTGGTGCGGCCATCTGCATGCCATCTCATATAGGGCGCAGTATGCTCTGACATGAATAGCCTCTGTAGCTGTGGGATGAGTGGAAACCACCTCAACACCTTCACTGGACGTTTTTTCCTCGATGATATGACCTCACCATCCTTATGTAAATGTGTATCAGCCCTTCATTTAGATTCTCCACATACGATACATGAATCTAAGTCCTTGTTGTCTTTCCAGAATAACATACAATCATTACGGCACTCCGGATTCTTCACATACCCGACACCCATGTCATTGAGGAACTTCTTCGCTTCGTATGTATTAAGTGGCAAGGTCTCATCGCAAGGAGGCAACAACTGATTGATAAGCTCAAGAATATCAGAGAATATTTTGTTACTAATACCTCCAACGCACTTCAAGTTGTACATGTGTACAGTAGCACTCAATCTACTATGCTTGGTACTAGGGTGAAGTGGCTTCTCGATAGTCTTTAACAACTCGTAGTACTTCAATGCATCCTCTCTAGAGGTTCCTTCATTAACTTCTTACAACTGGCTACTGACGGCTTCACTAACATCGTGCACGCCAAAGGCGTCTCGCAACAAGGAGCGCATGTCACCACCGTGTTCCAGGCCTCCATCCTGAACATTGCATTCACCCTGTTCAGTGTTACCAGCTGCCGAATCTATGACACTGGGATGACTCAAACACTGGCTAGAAACAGCAGACCCTCTGGCAGTCTCACCGTGCATATACCATAAACTGTATCTCGGAGTCATTCCCCTACCCCCTGTCAGGTGGGCAAGAACGTAATCTGGGGAGTCGCACTGGTTATTTTGACAGTACTTACATGGACAGTAAATTTTACCATAGGCGGCCGTACAGTTACTAAGGGCAAATTCCACGAACACTTTACATCCGTCGTTATACTGTGTCATACCCCTACGTGCTGACATCCAAGACTTGTCCATTTCTCTCTGTACGTGAATTAACATACCGAAACAAATTAACAACTTTAATTTCAGCAATTAAAGTGCTGAAATTTATTAGAGTAAAAACTTATAAAAGAAAATCGTGGTCGTTGCTCTTGTTTTAATTTCACATCTGTTGTAAAATATAAAATTCTGCGTATTGTTTTAAATTTTTGGAACCTTCTCACATCAACATTCTAAATTTTGGATTTTTCTCGAATAGAGTAAAATTCATCTATATACTATCACGTTCTTTAATTTTTTTTTTTATAACATTCTGACATCTACAATTAAACTTAAATTAAAACAAATAAACTTAACTTAAAAAATATTTTAAACAACGTGGCCGATTAAAATGTTTGAATTTGACGTTTGTTTTAAACTATGGATCCCGTATATCTTGTTAAATATGCATTGTCACAGGGTATTTTTTTTTTTTGTTCCTTTTCCATTTTTATTATTTTTTTCCAAGGACAGTAGAATTCATGTATATTCATAGCACCCACAGGTTTTTATAACATTTTGGCATTTTGTTTTAAACTGTGGATCACGCATATTTTGTTAAATTTGCATTTTCATATTTTTTGTGGAAATTTTTTTGGTTTTTTGCAAATTGTCTATTCTTTCCGAGGATAGTAAAATCCATCTATACTTCTATCCCCTTCGGATTTTTATAACATTCTCACATCAACAATTATACTTTAAAAAAAAAAAAGGATAAGAACGTGACTGATTAAAGTGTGCAAACTTGGTGTTTGTTTTAAACGGTGGATTCCATAAACTACCCAGTTATAAATGCATATGTGAGAAATTTTAGTATTTTTTTTTAATATATATATATATATATATATATATTTTTTTTTCCGGTTGAAGATACCAAATTACAAATTAAAAATCTGTTGTGTCCTCACATAAACAGTTGAACTTAAAAATCAAAGATAAAAAACGTTTCCGTCGCAATTGATGATTTATGACGTTTGTTTTAAATACATTTTCAAGAATGTTATTGCAAATGGTGGACGGTGGAATACATGTTTAGGGTTTAGGGTTTAGTATTTAATTATTTGTTTTCCCCGCACAATTTACATATATACATAGTATTTTAATTTTAGTTTGCCATTGTTGCTTACGATCTTATTTTTGTGAAGTTATAATGACAGCAGACATTTTTTCTTTTCGCCAGTTCCACAAACTACCAAAGTTCACAATAGCACACAAAATTCATAGTAGCACACTAAAATATATCTCAAATATACTCACATCAATAATTAAAAAAAAAAAAAATTAGAATCATCAATAAATTCCAACATCTACATAGTGACCAACCGCAGCAAAAAAATATATCAAAATAAAAAAAAATAATGCACAGTCAATTTGTTTAAAATCAGTAACATTGCATGAAAAAAAATTTACAAGTATATATTTGAAATTTCAATGTACTGGACAATGACAAAAATTAGGCAAAAATCATAGAAAAATCAATAAAATATACTAAGTTGTAGCAAAAAATTCAAAACAGAAAAGAAAAAATTACTCACAGTGAATATTGTAGTCTAAAGATGGTTGCTTGTACGTGTACCTACAATTTTTTGGGAGGACAAAAAAATTAAACAAATAAATATAACGAACAAACATGCAATGTAAACCGAGAGAGAGAGGGAACTGAGCTGAGAGAGAGTGAGAGATACCGGCAATGGGTGTGTCCCGCCGTCCGGAGGTGGTTGCCGGACGGTTGCTCTCTTTCGATTAGAGAGAGAGAGCCTGAGAGATAGAGCACTGGGAGAGAGAGAGAGAGAGAGAGAGAGAGAGGGAGAGAGAATGTATATAGGGAGCTCGACTGAGCTTAGGAAGATTGAGAGCGAGAGAATCAGGGTGGGGGGGATGCCGGACGACACTCAACTGGGCAGGGGACGGTGGCCGGCCGGAGTTCTGTTAGAGAGAGAGAGAGAGAGAGAGAGAGAGAGAGAGAGAGAGAAAGCGCGAATAGCTTCCTAAGGAAGCTATCTCGCTTTTAAAACCCACTAACCCATTTCAAATTTTCGTAATTTTTTTATTTTTTAGGGGCAGGTGGCAGGCACAGAAATATCCCGTGCACAGCAACCCCCGATGACAAGTACACATGTGGCACAATAGCCACGTGTATTAAAGCCACGTGTGTAATGGGTGACGTGTATCAATATACACGTCGCCCATTGTATGACGTGGTAATAAAACACGTGGCTATTGTGCCACGTGTCTTATTACCACGTCATTGTAGTGTATTCTTTTTAAAATTAAACTTTTTTATATATATATAATATATATTTTGTATTTGTAATAAACCATAACCGTAAGTATACTATATATAACCCTAAACCCTAAGTATACGAGTTATATATAACACTGAACCCTAAAAACAAACCCTAAGTCTATATACTATATATAGCCATAAACCCTAACTATATATATATATATATATATATATATATATATAGCACAAATCTAAGGTTAGGATATATACGAGTCACTGTGCATGTATATAGTTTCTAAACCGCTTACGTGCATAATGCATGTATATAGTATTAATTATAAGTTCTTTTTTTTTTTCTTTTTTTTTTTTAACGTGAATAATTTAAAAATGTATATGTATAGTATATTCATATTTAGCCACATCACAAACTGTATAATATTTTATGTAAATTTAAAATACTATATACATATTTTTGGTGTTATTTGTAAAACGCAAATACGAACCCTAACAACCTTAAGGGTATGTACTATACATAGTTCTAATTAAGCCCTAAGCTCTAAAGCATAAACCCTAACTCAAAAACTAAACCCTAACCCTAAGTATATATATAGTATATACTATATATAGCACTACCCTATGGTACGTTAGAGTTCAATAAATATTTATATACCCATAAAAAGTATATATGTTGAAATATATAAAGTAATATTAATTTTTTAACGTGAATAATTTTGAAACGGATATATATATATACATATAGTACACAAAAGTAAACTCGTACTATATATACGTACGCATACTATATATAGCACAGATATAAGGTTGGGGTGGTATATAAATATTATATGTACAATATAAGGAACTAAACCCTTAAACCCTAAGTATACTATTTACATATAGTACATAACCCTAAAACCTAACCCTAAGTGTATATTCTATATATAGCCATAAAACCTAAGGTTAGGGTATATATGAGTCATTATGCATGTATATAGTTTCTAAACCGCTTAAGTGCATTATGCATGTATATAGTATTAATTATAGGTTTTTTTTTTTTTTTTTTATATATATATTTTTTATACAAGGATTGTTAAGGCAATAGTGTACAAAACTAAACCCTAATTTGGTGCTATATATATATATATAGCACCAAATTAGGGTTTAGTTTTGTACAATATGCATATAACACTAAACTAGGGTTAGGGTTCTATTAGTAAAATATACCATTAACACTTGTATATATATATATGTATTATGTATATATATACATGTAAAGTTATAATATACAAGGACTTATACGAGATTTGACTAAATGAGGAGACTTGAAATAAAGTTGTACTAAATTGTTAAAGTATAAAATATAAAAAATTTATTTATAGTACGTCCACAAATGTAAACTCTAATTAGGGTTAGGGTTTACTTATAAGTATACTATATAAGGAACTAAACCCTAAATGTGCTATTTATATATAGCACAAAACCCTAAAACCTAACCCTAAGTGTATACACTATATATAGCCTTAAACCCTAAGGTTAGGGTATATACGACTCATTATGCATCTATATAGTTTCTAAACCACTTACATACATTATGCATGTATATAGTATTAATTATAGGTTTTTTTATTTTTTTTTATATATATTTTTTTTGGTACAAGGATTTTTAAGGCGAAGGTGTACAAAACTAAACCCTAATTTGGTGCACCAAATTAGGGTTTAGTTTTGTACAATATACATATAGCACTAAACTAGGGTTAGGGTTCTATTAGTAAAATATACCATAAACACTTGTATATATATATGTATTATGTGTGTGTATATATATATAATATACAAGGACTTATACGAGATTTGACTAAATGAGGAGACTTGAAATAAATTAGTACTAAATTGTTAAAGGACGTACTATAAAAAATTTGTTTATAGTACGTCCACGAATGTAAACCCTAACCCAAATTAGGGTTAGGGTTTACTTA
Source organism: Alnus glutinosa (assembly GCF_958979055.1). NCBI lineage: Eukaryota > Viridiplantae > Streptophyta > Magnoliopsida > Fagales > Betulaceae > Alnus > Alnus glutinosa. The sequence goes on from NC_084893.1 coordinate 12,597,478, forward strand.
TAAGTATACTATATAAGGAACTAAACCCTAAATATACTATTTATATATAGCACAGAACCCTAAAACCTAGCCCTAAGTGTATATACTATATATAGCACAAATCTAAGGTTAGGGTATATATGAATCATTATGCATGTATGTAGTTTCTAAATCACTTACGTGCATTATTGAAAAATTAAATGGACTTCTAATTTAACAGTGTGTGTGAACAGTGTGCAACAAAATATTAAATGCGGGATTAAAGGAGACAAATATTTTGTTGACGAAGTGGATAACTCAATATGAGAAAAACCACTCTAGGGCAACCAAACCCAGGATATCCACTATTCAAAAGACAAGACTAGATACAAAGGAGTAACACTCACATACCCCTGATGCAGTGGTCGTATATTGCTCTCTAACGTGTAACCCAACACGAACGCCTCCCAACCAGGTCTCCTACCTGAAGGGGTCTTCAATGGAATCCTTTACCTTAGGGCAGACCCCTAAGATAGACTTCAGTTGTAGCGCAGCAACAGCACACTTGCAATGGCTTGAGAGAGAACAAATCAGTTCCGATAATCTCACAAAAATGTTCTCTATGCTCTTGTGGAATTCAATACCGAATTCTTGCAGTTCTCAATGCCCAGGGGCCTCTATTTATAGGTTGAGGGTTCAAATGGGCGACTGCAGTAATATGTACGGACGCCGACCGGACGGACAACTGTGCGACCAGAATTTCTAAGATTTTCGCTGATAATCTTTCCTGTTTGAGAGCCGCGTCCGGACGGTGAGACACTGTAGTCCGAAAGGTCGCATGCTGCAAGTAATTTCCATATAAGGCTTCGCGCGTCCAGACCAAGGGGATGGCCGTTCGGATGGTTGATCTTCAACACGCAATTTCCATATCTTTGGTGCGCACGTCCGGACCACCATAGGCAGGAGTCCGGATGGTTGAAGTTGAATACGTAATTTCCATATCAGGTGCACGCGCGTCCGGACGATTGCAGACTGACGTCCGGACGGGATTCCACGTCGTTCGGACAGTTGAAGCAATCTTCCCATAACTAAACCTGGAAAGAATCTGAAACTTGGTCGAATATTGAGAGGTGTCCGGACGGGCTGTTGAGATGTCCAGATGGATGCAAGATGGAACAAAAGCGTCTCGGTACAGTGGAGGGTCCGGACGGAAATCTACGTCGTCCAAACGAATGATGCTAGGTCTGTCTGAGAGTCCGGACGGTATGGCACGTCGTCCGGACGGCTGTCAGGGAACTGATTTTTCTGACTGCAGATTCTTTTGAATAGCGGAATCCCTTGTAAAACAGCATCTTTACATAAAAATGATTTTGACCAAACAGAATGAGGTCAATGACAAACTAACAATTATGCATGTATATAGTAATAGTTATAAGTTTTTTTTTTTTTTAAAAAAATTAAATACAATTATTTATATGCATAGTGTACAAAACTAAACCCTAATTTGGTTAAGAATTAATAAATAGAATATATCATTAACACTTGTAAAATACACATAATAAAATATGTATTTTATGTGTATATAAATTTTTTTTAAAACAATTTGGAAAAAAAAATCCAACAGTGGGCCCCGTGGCATAATGACATGTGGCGCATTGGACACATGTATTTTTCCACGTGGCAGACATATGGCCATGTGTCCAAATTCCACGTGGCCATGTCGCGACGTGTATTAATTACATGGGTCCACATGGCCACGTGGATTAATACGCATGCCCATATGGCCGCGAGCACTTGATCCACGTGGCCATGTGGCACGTGTATTAATCCATGTGGCCATATGGGCATGTGTATTATTCCACATGGCCATGTGGACACGTGTAACTAATAAACGTTGCGACATGGCCATGTGGATCTATTTCACGCGGCAATGTTGCCACGTGTACTAAACACACGTGTTTCGTCATTTTTGCTACATCTCGCAACATGGTCATTATGACACGTGGCTACAGTAACAGCTGTTGTAGCCACGTGGCTAATGTCTTTTTTTTTTTTTCTTTTTTCTTTTTTTTGTAGTGTGAGTGGGATTAATTGTTTATCGAGTGTATGAATGAAATACAAGAATGTGTTATTTTATATGCCGAGGTAGATTCTAAAACCTTCGTGTTTTTTTTATTAATTGTTTTTATTTCAGTTTTTATTTAGTTTATTATTTTGCATGTTAAAAACCCCAAAAATTGGAACTAGGTGAACATTGAAATAATTTAGATAGAAATTAATTTTCGCAACACAATTCCCTGTGGATTCGACCTCACACTTGCACATACACTATATTGCAAACGATTTGTACGCTTGCGAGTATTAAAATTTGGCACATCACTAGACCAGGAGGAAAACTTTGTCAAACAATTCAGAATTCTAGAGGCTCTAGAGGAGTTTGCTCGAGAGAACACTATCAAATCATCCGCATACAGAAGGTGAGAAACTGAAGGGCTATGCCGATATATTTTAATGCCATGAATATTACCAGCCAACTCATCTTTGATAAGAAGCCTAGATAGAACTTCCAAACTGAAAATAATTTATTGACTTCTAATTTAAACCAAGTATGTGTGTTTGTGTGCAAACAAATATCTTAAATGCGGAATTTAAATAAGACAAGATTTTTGTTACGAAGTAGAAACTCTATAAAGAGAAAAAAACTACTACGGGACAGCCAAACCCAGGAAATCCACTATCCAAAAACAAAGCTAGTTACAAGACACTCGTACTCACATAACCCTATGCAGTAGTTATATCTTTAACTCTGACGTGTAACCCAACACAAAAGCTTCCCAACCAGATCTTTCACTTGAAGGGGTTTTGGATGAATTCCGTTACCCTAGGGCCAACCCCTAAGATAGACTTCACACGAACAATGAGCACACACTGGCAACGGCTTGAGAGCTAGTGGATCTTCGATTCTCCCTAAACACCCTCTCAAAGCACTATGGAATTCACCACTGAATTCTCTACAAAACACAGACCTAGATCCCCCTATTTATAGGCTTTAAGAGACCTTAAAAACTGCTGAAAATCGTACTCTGTCTGTCGAGCGTCCAAACGGTTTTCTGCGATATCCTTTCAGAAACCGCGTAATTCAATCTTTATCTAGTTTGCGTCCGGACGGCTTGACCGAGCATCCGGACGGTCTTCAATGAAATCCTTTCCGCGTTTAAACGGAAATCTGGAGTTATCTGAATCACTGGGTATCGTCCGGATGTGTTACCGAGTTGTCTGGATGGCTTGCAGAGACTGGACACCGTCCATACGTGTTGCCTTGTCGTCCGGACAGATTGCAGAAACTTCCCAAACAGTGTCGACTTCTGAGAATAAACTCCTTGTTGAATACTGATTGACCGAGCATCCGGACGGTGTTGTTCTGACATCCGAACGTCTTCAATGTTTATCTGTAAGATACTGCAGGGCGTCCGAACACCTTCATAGGACCGCCCGAACGGTTGCATAGAAACCAGCTGATTTGCCTTTGTTTTGCAATGGACACTTTATGGGTATCTTCTAGAAGCTTGTGAACAGTAAATGTCTCTATGTATGAAGATTCCAATCTAAAAACCGTCAGTCAAATATTTGAAGATTGGGAAAACCGTTTGTCCTGCAACCATTACATAAAGTGTTTTTATTTTAACCAGAATGTAGCCAATAAAAATACTAACAAACTCCCCCTTTGGCCATTCTAGGACAAAAACGCTTGACCGGTTTGGAAATACATGTCTGGTCTAAAAACTAACATATACTCCCCCTTTTTGTCTCAAAGGGACAACGGGTAAACAGAGTATAGAAAGACCACAGTATTAAAATACTCCCCCTTGTTATCTCAACAGAACAAGGGTAAACAGTGTATATAAAATCCACAGACAAAAACGTTCTAAAATCCAAAACAAAAGGGAACCAGAGAAGAGTCTGCAAGTGGTCCAAAAGAGAGGAACAAAAATCCTCCAAGTACCAAATCCTGTTGATCCACTAAAATCAAGTAACGGATAGAAAACCGTATAAAAAGCTGGATTTGAACTACTTCGGCTTCTAGCTCCTGATCCGGGAAACCATAGACTGAAAAGGTTCAGCCACTTGAGTCTTCTTACCCGAAACTGATCATCCGCAGAAAAATATCCTCTAGACAAGTGGTTTGCAAGATGATAACGAAGATTCACCACTGAATCTCTAGCTGGTGCAGATCTAGAGGAAAAGGTTACGGAAGACTCTGTATGAGAAGGGGGAGTGAGCTCATCTAAAATTTGAGATCTCTGGAACATATGATTTCAACATTGGTCTGTTTTCCAAAGAGCCCTCTATTTGACACTATGCTGGAAGCCGCTGGACAACATATTCTTGAAAATATTTAAACAGAAATCTATCCAAAAATAACACCACAAGGAAGTATTAGATCCTGTTAGTTTTAAAAAGAATATGGTATTATGATGGCTACCAATTGGATGCATAAAGAAATACAAAAGTAAATATAGCAATTCAAAAGACCCAGATTAGTAATATCCATCCAGCATAAAGACAACAAGATATTCATGCACAATCTCTCAAATCATAATCACTTAAAGATTCCAATATTCTAAAAAGAATCAAAGCTTAAGAGAATAAGGAAAGTAAAAGGAAATACCTGGGAATGAGAAAAGATGTGCAGAGAATGCCAAAATCTCGGAATCAGTCCGAGAGAAAAACATACACAACACAACATGATAGAACAACAAAAAGTAGTGTGTGTGTTTGGCAGAGAAAGCAAAAAGCTCGCGTCCGGACGTGTTACATACTCGTCCGGACGGCATGCTGTCAGATAAGAGATCGACAGAGCCGAGCACATCCGGACGCAAGAACATGTCCGTCCGGACGCTTCACACTAGAAGCTGAAAAGTAGAGGGAAAGATGCAGGACAAAAATTTCCTAACATTAGCTTCAGAACACGCATGTATAAATAACTGATAAAACCAGTCAAATAGCATTTAAAAAATATACCAAGATATATTTGAGAGTTAAGAGTCAATAAGCACAAAAATTTCCCTGCAAATAGAAATTTTTCAATAGTAAACTTGACTCATGCAATGCATGTGTGTGTGAAAGATTTCTCAATAAGGTATGAAGTTTACTGAAATGACTTAAAGCAATCGGATTTTCTAAATAAGAGTGAAAATCAATGTTAAATCAGTTAAAAGTCAAACCTTATTTTACTAGGGCCTAGCCACCCTATCTGATACACTCCCCCTAAGCTGCAACACTTTTCTTTTAGTTCGTCCTTTAGTCACCGTCTATTTCAGCAATGATTTGGTCACTGACTGTTTCTATAGGGACAAGTTCAAGAACAGATTTATAGCACAAAAGCAGTGGATCTTTTTATATATATATATATATATATATATATATATATAAAATCTCTCTCACTAGAATTTTCAGAAGCTAAAAGTCAGAGAGAAAAATGTACCTTAGAGGAGTTTTGGATAGTGCACAATTTTTCATCGCATGAGAAAAGCAACTATCTAGCATTAAGATGCACAGGAACACTTAGTAGATATCAGACATAAACTCTCAATCATATATAAGCATATTCAATTTATGCACAATGAACTGAGATATCAGGCAAAAACACATACAATATCTGAAAAGCTATCAAAAATAAAATCAAATTCTGCATCTTCTCCCCCAATTTTTTTTTTTTTAAAAAATAAAAGACAAAACAACAAAGACATGCTTAAAAGGAAAAGAACATATGTCTAGACGAAGCATGTATGTAAGAGCAAACCTGTCCTCAGGGAGAGAGGTTTGACTATACCAAGATAGAAAAGCAGTGACATGCTTTCTCTGTCATCCCTAGAATGTACCTGCAGAAAATTCTCAAAGCAACCAAGAGAAAATCTAGGGATAGAAAAGGTGGTTCCTCAAACAGAATGCAAGGCAAAAATAGGATATAAGATATGACAATCAATGCAATGCAAACATACTGGTATGCACTAGGATTTAGGAACCAAAATCCTAGGCATGGGAGACTACACCTATACTAGGTGAGTCCACTCCCCCTCAAGGTGAATGGTCTCATCCTTTCTGACCCAACCCTGGTGTACCCGTGGTAGATGTTATCGAGTATTGCTCATACTATCCATTCTCCTCAGCATCCCTTGTACCAAGCTCAGCAACCTTTCATAGGCATGGTTGTTATCGGGCTTTTGCAGCTTTTTCTTGTAGTGCCTTGATGGTTCTTCGGATCAGACCGCTGTTGTTGCCGTTGATGCCATGGAACCTGATGTCCCGCTGAAGGTAGTGTACCTGATGTGGTCTTAGTAGGTAACTTCCTTTGTGCCTTTTTCTTCTAAGCTAGGAGGTGTGGACATTTGGCTCAGATGTGACTGGTCATCGTAGTGATGATAGGTGGCTAGGCTTCTTTTATTGGAATGCTGCTTGACTTTCTCTACAGAAATATGGTTAGCATTCTTACAAACAATATTGCCTTTACCTTTTATATGTCTCCTATGCGTAGGGACATATTTTGATGAGGAAGAATCTTCAACTTCACTTTTCCTCAGAGCATCCTGCTTAATCCAAGGCCTGTGGGATTTCAACAAATAACAATTTGGCCTAATATGACCAATCTTCCCACAATTATGACACTTAGGAATAAGCTTACCTTGTATTCCTTATTCCTTGGAGTTAGGCATCACATGATTAGTTAAGCAAGAATTATCTAAACAAGCTGTATCTTTTATCACAGGCTTAATATCAATAGAATCTAATTCAGAATCAGAAGCATGTGAAGTAGAAGTACTTAAATCGTTAACAATTAAATCAGGCTTGCTAGAAATATCTGTATGAATACAAAGCATGCTTTTCAAATTATTACTAGAGAATTTTTCCAAGAGATCATTTGATTCTTTTAATTTATTCTCTAGTGCATCAACGGTATCAAAAAACATGGTATTCTCAGATTTCAAAGAGTCAATTAAAACACGTGATTCAGATAATTGTAAAATCATAGACTCTTTTTCTTGCTTAATCTTCATGAGTTCTCTATTGGATTTCTTAAAGGGTTTACCTATCAAAAGGGTATCTCTATAGAAATCATAAAAATCATCTTTAGAGAACTCAGGAAGAATTATGTTAGAAGAAGTCATGGATCGCACTCAAGAAATAAATCTAAAACAAAAGTGTAACCTGCTCTAATACCAATTGAAAATAATTTATTGACTTCTAATTTAAACCAAGTGTGTGTGTGTTTCTGTGCAAACAAATATCTTAAATGCGGAATTTAATTAAAGACAAGATATTTGTTACGAAGTAGAAACTCTATGAAGAGAAAAAACCACTCCAGGGCAGCCAAACCCAAGAAATCCACTATCCAAAAACAAAGCTAGTTACAAGACACTCGTACTCATATAACCCTATGCAGTAGTCATACCATTAACTCTGACGTGTAACCCAACACGAACGCTTCCTAACTAGATCTTCCACCTGAAGGGGTTTTTGATGGATTCCTTTACCCTAGGGCCAACCCCTAAGATAGACTTCACACGAACAATGAGCACACACCGGCAACAGCTTGAGAGCTAGAGGATCTTTCATTCTCCCTAAACACCCTCTCAAAGCACTATGGAATTCACCACCGTTCGGACGGAAGTTAGCCCCGTCCTGACAGTTTTCTGCGATATCCTTTCAGAAACCGCGTAATTCAATCTTTGTCAGGTTTACGTCCGAACGGCTTGACCGAACGTCCTGACGGCTTGACCGAGCGTCCGGACGGCTTGACCGAGCGTCCGGACGGTCTTCACTGAAATCCTTTCCTCGTTCAAACGGAAATCTGGAGTTATCTGAATTACTGGATATCGTCTAGACGTGTTGATGAGTCGTCCGAACAACTTGCAGAGACTGGACATCGTCCGGACGTGTTGCCTTGTTGTCTGGACGGATTGCAGAAACTTCTCAAACAGTGTCGACTTCTGAGAATAGACTCCTTGTTGAATATTGATTGATCGAGCATCCGGACGGTGTTGGTCTGACGTCCGGACGTCTTCAATGTTTATCTATAAGACATTGCGGGGCATCCAGACGCCTTCAAAGGCCCGTCCAAACGGTTGTACAGGAACCGGCTGATTTGTCCTTGTTTTTGCAATGGACACTTCATGGGTATCTTCTAGAAGCTTGTGAACAGTAAATGTCTCTATGTATGAAGATTCCAATTTAAAAACCAACTATCAAATATCTGAAGATTGGAAAAACCGACTGTCCTGCAACCATTACATAAAGTGTTTTTGTTTTAACCAGAATGTAGCCAATAAAAATACTAACACAAACCAAGGGTAAAAAGGAAAGGAGATATAGGATCTCCTTGTCTGAGATCACGGTGAGGGAAAAATCTGCCAAAAGGAGAGCCATCCAATAGAATAGAGAAAGACACTGTAGCAATACATTGCTCAATCATACGAATCCATTTATAATGGAAACCCAAAGATCTCAAAATTTGGAAGAAGAAACTCCATTCCATACTATCAAAAGCTTTCTCCATGTCTAGTTTCAGAGCCATATGACCACCTCTACCCCTTTTCTGCTTCATAGTATGGAATAACTCATGAGCAAGGATAGAATTATCCTGTATAGACCTGCCTTGGAGAAATGCAGATTGCTTTGAAGAAATAATTTTATGAAGCAAAGGCTTAAATCGGTTAGCTAATATCTTGGATATAAATCTTATAAGAAAAGCTAGTAAGATTGATGGGTCTAAATCCCTCTTGGGAATAAGGGCCAAATGAGTATGGTTAAACACTTTGAGGAGAAAACCATGTCTGAAAAATCCTTGGACAAAAAGAATTACACCAATGTGGATGGTATTCCAATAAGTTTGGAAAAAAATACCAGTAAAGCCATCAGAACCAGGACCCTTAGTGAGGCCAAGATGGGAAATGGCTTTTCTGATTTTATTTTCATCAGGGATACTACAGATAGAATTTTTTTCCACATTAGAAATTACAGGGAAATAAAGGGAATCTAGTTCATCATCGAAAAAGGGATTAGAGGATGTAAACAACTTCTGGAAATATTCAAAAAAATATAAACCAATATCATTTATGTTAGTAAAAAACGATCCATTTTCCATTTTGATAGAATTGATAGAATTATACCTGCGTCGGATCGCTGTAGAAGCATGAATGAATTTAGTATTTAGATCAGTACTAGTAAGCCAGAGCTCCCGAGATTTTTACTTCCAGAGACTTTCTTCTCGAAGAAGCTCTTCTTGGAGATTAGGGTGGAGATTCTCTTCTAAAGCCAAAGAAGAAGGGTCTGGAGCTGCACATTGTATGAAATTGATCTGCTCCAATAGATGCTTGATATTTCTTTGAATATTACCAAAATGAAGAGTATTCTAGAGCTTTAGGGTAGCTTAGGGGCTTTAAATTTTCTGCATAAAAAGAAGGCCGCTGAACCATTGGGGGTGAACTGCTTGGCATCAACTATAACAGTATGACTAGAAAGATCCCAAGTCCAAAATTCCTCAAACTTAAAAGTTTGGGGAGGAGGGGGGTAGTTTCCGAAGTAGACAACACTATGGGATTATGATCCGATGAGGTGGCAGGAAGATGAGAAATTTGGGTATTGGGGAAAAGAAAGATCCAATCCTTATTAGAGAGACCACGATCAAGCCTTTCTTGGATATTTTCTCATCCTTGTCAATTATTGTTCCAAGTATAAGGATTGCTAGAAAATCCAAGATCTATAAGACCAATAGAATGAATGAAATCCAAGAAAAAGTTGTGAGATGCAGATCCTGTAACACCCCGCTTTTACAAAAAGCGTAAGTGAATTTGTTTTCGATTTTCATGTGACATTACGACATCATCAAAGTTATAAATTGGTAGTAGAATGTATATTTATCAAAAAGACTTAGAATTAAATAACACATCAGAGCTTCTAACTGAAATATCTCAAAATAAATATATAAAGTGTAACTGAATAATTACACATAAGATAGTATTTGTGCCACAGAAGGCACATATAATTTACAAGCCAAAATAACTAGAGTGGCTAATACACACCAACAGAAATATAAATATCGTTCTCAAGATAATATAATAAAGGATTGGAACACAACAGTCCACAAAATGGAGGCAAGCTAGCCTCAAATACTGTCAACAGGATCCACCTAAGGATCTGGGTAATCCTGGTACTCCTCCTCCTCCTCATATGCTGTAATAATATATAATATAAAGAGGAAAACAGTAATACAAAATACCTAAGTGAGTCCACTATTTCCGATAATATAATTGTTTGTATTTTATATTGGCTACATTCTGGATAAACAAAAACACTTTATGTAATGGTTGTAATTTAACAGGATGGTCGGTTTTCAATTCAGAATCTTCATGTATTCAGACAATGTTCAAATCAAAGAAAGTATCTGATCACAAGCTTCTAGAAGATGTCCATGATGAGTCCTTGGAAAATCCAAGACAAAAACAGTCGGTTCCTGTGCAACCGTCTGGACGGGCCTTTGAAGGCATCCGAATGCCCCTCAGTGTAAAGCAGATGACGATGAAGACGTCCAGATGTTAGAGCAACACCGTCCAGACGCTAGGTCAATCAGTATTCAACAAGGAGTTGGATTTCAGAAGTCGACACTGATTGGGAAGTCTCTGCAAGCCGACTGGACAACGTGGCAACACGTCCGGATGATGTCCAATATTTCAGAATATTCTATAGTTCCGTTAGAAAGAGGAAAGGATTTTAGTGAAGACCGTCCGGACGCTTGGTCAAGCCGTCCGTACATGAACCTGGTAGAGAATGAATTACGATGTTTCTGAAAGGATATCGCAGAAAACCGTTCGGACGTGGCTAACTTCCGTACAGACGCTCGCCAGCCAGAGCCCGAATCTCAGCAGTTTTAGGTTTCCTGTAAGCCTATAAATAGAAAGCCCTGGGCTTGTGTTTTGTACAGAAATCGACAGTGAATTCCATTGTGCTTTGAGAGGGTGTTTAGGGAGAATTGAAGATCTGCTAGCTCTCAAGCAATTGTCGGTGTGTTCTCAACTGTTCGTATGAAGTGTATCTTAGGGGTCGGCCCTAAGGTAAAGGAATCCATCAAAAACCCCTTTCAGGTGGAAGATCTAGTTGGGAAGCTTTCACGATGGGCTTCGTGTCAGAGTTAAAGGTATGACTACTGCATAACGGTATGTGAGTATAAGTGTCTTGTATCTAGCTTTGTGTTTGGATAGTGGATTTTCTAGGTTTGGCTGCCCCGGAGTGGTTTTTCTCTTCACAGAGTTTCCACTTCGTGACAAATATCTTGTCTTATTTAAATTCCGCATTTAAGATATTTGTTTGCACACAAACACACACACTTGGTTAAAATTAGAAGTCAATAATTATTTTCAGTAATGAATGCTGATTTATTTAATAAATGCAACACAATGCAAATATGGCTTCATAATCACATGTAATGCAATATATGGTCTATGGTCGCGAATCATAGGCATAGATTGAATATATACACAATTATAAAGTAATAATATGACAATTTTATATGCAATGTCTTACTTATTTTCTTTAGCACTCCTCTCATAATGGAACCTACAGTCCAGATTAGTTTGTTGTGGGAACCTACGGTCTCCTCACTTAAAGCTTAATTATCTGGGGCTAGGAACCAAAAATTCCAGCTGGCTTGTAAACATACCGTTATAGCATTTGATTATATTATTATTATGGGAACCTATGGCCCCACTGACAAACCTTCGTACATGGACAAACAAATTAAATAAAGCAGTAAACACAATATTATGGAAAGAGTCAACTAGCATCACCCTTAGTAAGTATAAAAATACTTATAGTTGCTTCAAAAGATGTCCACAGGAAATACAGACTGCACATAATAAATTAGCATGAGGTGCTAATATTATTATTATTGTTACAATTAATTCTTTATTACATTTCTTAATTTTATTTATTAAGGATACCATTAATCACTTGGGTATTATAAATGTCATTACTTTTGTTTATAGACGAAAATAAGTAGAATAATTCCATTTACGTTGATTATATAATTAAGTATAAATCGACGACACGATGGCATAGATATTAATATTACATATTTTAAATCGGGTAGAATAACAACATTAGTATATTAAATGCCTAATATTATTTTAAAACAATTGAACGGCATAATGGTACTTTGAGAATATTTTTATTTCCTTATTATTTTAAAACTTAAAGTAATGCTTGATTTAAAAACTTGATATGAAAACTTACAAATGAACTTAGATCAGAGTTAATCTGATGATTACAAGCTTAGAAATATCAACACTGAAATGAGACATTACAAGTGTTTGGCTTCTGAGAGACTATGGATTAATTACAGAATATTCAAAGATCATAATAAACTTTAAAGTAATGCTTGATTTAAAAACTTGATATGAAAACTTACAAATGTGTTATGGATAACAAAAAACACTTTATGTAATGGTTGCAGATTAATAGGATGGTCGGGTTTCAATTCAAAATCTTCATGTATTTAGACCGTGTTCAAATCAAAGCATGTGACTGATCACAAGCTTTTAGAAGATGTCCATGAAGAGTCCTTGCAAATTCCAAGCCAAATCAACCGGTTCCAGTACAACCGTTCGGACGAGCCTTTGAAGGCGTCCGGACGCCCCGCAATGTCCAGCAGTTTGCTTTGAAGACGTCCAGATGACAAAGCAACACCGTCCGGATGCTAGGTCATTCCGTATTCAACACGGAGTTGGATTTTAGAAGTCGACACTGTTTGGGAAGTCTCTGTAAGTCGTCTGGATGACGTGGCAACACGTTTGGATGCTATCCAGCATTTTAGAATATTTCGGACTTCTTTTTCGAGTGCAGAAAGGAGTTATAGCGAAGACCGTCCGGACAATGGCCAAGTCGTCTTGACGTGGACCTAGTAAGGATAAAATTACGCTGTTTCTAAAAGAATATCGCAAAAGACCGTCCAGACGTGGCTAACTTCCATCCGGACGCTCGACAGCCAAAGTCTGAATCTCAGTAGTTTTAGGTTTTCTGTAAGCCTATAAATAGAGGGCCCTAGGCTTGTCAATTGTACATAATTCGATATTGAATTCTCTTATAGCTTTGAGAGGGTGTTTAGGGAGAATCGAAGATACGCTAGCTCTCAAGCCGTTGCCGGTGTGTGCCCAACAGTTCGTGTGAAGTCTATCTTAGGGGTCGGCCCTAAGGTAAAGGAATCCATCAAAAACTCCTTCAGGTAATAGATCTAGCTGGGAAGCATTCACAATAGGCTTCATGTCAGAGTTAAAGGTATGACTACTGCACAAGGGTATGTAAGTACGAGTGTCTTGTAACTAGCTTTGTTTTTGGATAGTGGAGTTCCTGGGTTTGGCTGCCTTGGAGTGGTTTTCACAGAGTTTCCACTTCATAACAAATATCTTGTCTTATTTAAATTCCGCATTTAAGATATTTTGTGGCACACAAACACACATACTTGGTTAATTTAAAAGTCATTATTTATTTTCAGTTGGTATGAGAGCTTGGTACATTGTGTTTTAGATTTATTTCTTGAGTGTAACCTCTTGACTTCTACATTTTTTTTTTAAAAATGTCTCAAAATCTTAATTCAGTTCCGCCCTTTGATGGGAAGAACTATGGCTATTGGAAAGCCAGCATGCGCTTCTTTTTAAAATCAATTGACGTTTGGAAAATTGTTGAAATTGGTTGGATTAAACCAGAAGAAACAGACAAAATTACCGTTACTCAAACAAGCACACGGCTCTCCAATGATAAAGCCCTCCATGCACTATGTCAAGCATTTTCACTATCTGAATTCGCAATAATTTCAAATTGTGAAGTTGCTAAAGATGCATGGCAAATTCTAGAAACAACATATGAAGGTACAAAACTGGTAAAATCTACCAAGCTTTAAATGTTGATTTCTAAATTTGAAGAAATTAAGATGCTAGAAGAGGAGACCTTCGGAGAGTTCTACACCAAGATTAGCGACCTAAGAAACTCGATGGTGAGTCTTGGGAAACAAATCTCGGATGTAAAACTCATCCGGAAAATACTAAGATCTTTGCCTGAGTGTTTCAGGATTAATGTGACAACTATCGAAGAAAGAAAAGATCTGAAGGAAATGAAGATTGAAGAACTAATACGATCTCTTCAGACATATGAATACTCCTTACCTCCAGTTAGAAAGGCAAAGACAACTGCCCTCAAAGCATCTAAGGCACCTAAATCTAGAGTCTCATCTAACAATGACTCTGATGTTGATGAAGACGTAGTGGCAATGTTAGCCAAGAACTTCGAGCAGTTCATGAAAAATAGTAAATTCAAGAAAAAGTTCTCTGATAGACTAAGAAAGGCTCCCCACACAGCTGAGTCAGAAGAAGCAGAGAAGAAAGATCCGAGGGGTCACCAATGCTTCAAATGTTTAGGTTTCGGGCACATCAGGATTGAATATGCAAATCTAAAGAAATTAAAAGGGAAAGCCTTTAATGCAACTCTAAGCGATGAGTTTAAGAAGGAAGAAGAAACTCTTGAGGAAGAAAAATTCCTGGCCTTCGTGGCCCCACGTGAAGAAAATGAGGATTCTCAATCTTACTACTCCAAGAATAGTGAAGAAGAAGATATGCGGTCAGCCTATCAACTTCAATATGTAGAGTTCTTAAAACTGAGGGAGAAATACAAACAGCAAGTACTAGAGCTTAATAGCCTCAAGACTGAGAAGACCTCCATGCTCATAAAGATCAATAGTCTAAAACAGAGGCTTCTAGAGACATAGTTACAGCTAGAGAGAGTCTCAGACGAGAAGCTTATTCACATGCTCTCTATTCAGAATTGCCCAACCGACTAGACCGGGCTCGGGTATGTTCCTCCTTCTACTTCTAATACTCCTTCTACCTCCCAGACTATTTTTGTGAAGCTGACTATTCCCGAATCTCCACCCTCAATCGTGGATAAGGGAAAAACTATTATAGATGGGGAAGTACCAGTCATCCCTCAGCCTCCGACCAAGCTTCCTATCAGAAGAAAGCCTCTTACATGCCATCACTGTGGCAAGCTAGGGCACATCAGACCTAAATGCCTACATCAGCAAGTTCAGAGGAAGAAAACGTGGCCGGCTCCTAAAACTCCCATGTGTCACCAATGTGGAGTTAGTAGTCATATCAGACCTAGGTGTACTCCACATAAGCTACCCATGCATCATAGATCTCCACCCAGAAATCATGTTCCAAGTCATCAGCAGCTCCAGAAGCCTACTCAAGCAAGAAAGACTTGGATCCCCAAGAAGCTATATATGGAGGAACTGAAGACTGCAGGAAGGGAAATCTACTACGAAGGGACATCTTCCGTTAGTTCCTTCATGCAAGATTTGATCAGATTTCTGGCACTACAAGGGGGAGCAGACCTACCCAGTAGGTGAGGTCACACATGTCTAGGATTTTGGTTCCTAAATCCTAGAGTAGGACAGGTACACTTGTATAGCATTTTTATAGCATCATACGAAATCTTTGCATGTTGTTATGGAACCACCTTTTCTATCCCTTTATTCCCTCTTGTTTGTCTTGAGGAAATTCTGCAGGTATTAAATAGGGATGATAGAAAAAGCACGTCGAGCGGTTGCTTTTCTATCATGGTACTGTCAAACCTCTCTCCCTAAAGGTCAGGTTTGCTTTTATCTTTCATGCTTGTACTATGCTATCCTCTTTATTATAAAGCATGTTTTTTGTTAGTTTTTTTTTTTTTACGTTGGCTGCATTATGTTGGACAAAATCACTTCTATGTAATGTTGCTGCTTTCACAAGGATGTTGCTTTATCCAGAGTCTACTCTTCAGCTATGTTCTTCGAGAAGATTCTGTGAAGTTTTCAAGGATTTATTTCGGTTCCTTGGCAGCCGTCCGGACGACGTGGAATTCCGTTCGGACGCTCAACAGTCAGCAACATCAGTTCGGACGACGAGAACTTTCCGTCCTGACGCCTAACAGTGTCTAGAAGCTTCGAACAGTTCAAAATTGCATCCACCCGGACATAATGGCAATCGTCCAGACACTCTTTAGAGTTCGAGAAGATCCCAATGTTCCAGCGCAACCGTCCGGACGATGTGTGATCCTGTCCGGACGATGTCGTCTGTACGGCAAGAACGTGCATACCAAGTTCAGCCAACCGGACGTCAGCCTTCAGGGTCCGGACGATCAAGCTTCATATATGGAAATTGCGTGCACCAGTTCAACCGTCCGGACGCTCCAAGCCTTATTATGGTAATTTCATGCAGCTGAAGTGTAACCGTCCAGACGCTAGGGCAACACCGTCCAGACGTGGCCTTGTTATGGAAGCTTTCAGCGCTATCTTGGAGAGGCGGTTGCAGTTGACCGTCCGGACGCTCAGTCAAGCTGTCCGGACACCTTCAGGTATTTTGGTCATAACGTTTTACTCAAATATCTGTTTGGGACGAAATCGGCTTCATTGGAAAGATAAGAAAAAATTATGTAATTTTAGCATCTGGATGGCCATTAATAGCATCCGAACGGCCTCCGTCCGGATGGAAAGATTTTCTCGTTAGGACGGCCCTGCAGAAAATTCAAGAATACTTTTCGAACAAGTAAAACTTGGCCCATCCAGACGGCCCTGGCTCCCATCCGGACGCGCGTGCCACAGAATCCATTTTTGACTCAATTTTGGGTTTCCAAAGCCTAAAAATAAGAGGCTTGAGGCATGCTTTCAACACAGAATTCGGTGGTGAATTCTCTACAGCTTAGAGAGGGTGTTTAGGGAGATATTGAAGATCTGCTACCTCTCTAGCTTTGCCAAGTGTGTGATTTGATCAGCTGTGAAGTCTATCTTAGGGGTTGGCCCTAAGGTAAAGGATTCCATTGAAGACCCCTTCAGGTAGGAGACCTGGTTGGGAAGCATTCGTGTTGGGTTACACGTTAGAGATCAAGGTACGACCACTGCATTGAGTGTATGTGAGTGTTACTGTCTTGTATCTAGCTTTGTCTTCTGAATAGTGGATATCTTGGGTTTGGCTGCCCCGGACTGGTTTTTCTCTTAATTGAGTTTCCACTTTGTCAACAAAATATTTGTCTCCTTTAATTCCGTATTTAATATTTTGTTGCACACTGTTCACACACACTTGTTAAAATTAGAAGTCCATTTAATTTTTATTTCAATTGGTATCGAGCAGTTACACTCTGTTTAGGATTTATTTCCTGAGTGTCATCCTCATCTCTTGTGACGTCTATTTTTTATTACACATTTTATCATGAATTCTTCTCAGTTTTCTAATGAAGATTTTGATATTAAGCTCTTTAAGGTTTTTAATAAATTGAAAAATGCTCAGCATTCTAAAGAGCTTAAAAAGGTGAAGCAAGAAAAAGAGTCATTGATTGTACAATTGTCTGAATCACATGCTTTGATTGACTCTTTGAGATCTGAAAATACCATGCTGTTTAACATTATTGTACACTAGAGAATAAATTAAAAGAATCTGATGATCTCTTGAAAAATTTCTCAAGTGATAATTTGAAAAGCATGCTTTGTATTCATTCAGATGTTCCTAACAAGTCTGGTTTAATTGTTAATGATTTGAGTGCTTCTACTTCACATGCTTCTGATTCTGAATTAGATTCCACTATTATTAAGCCTGTGATAGTAGACACTGCTTGTTTGGATAATTCTTGCTTGAATAAACATGTGATGCCAAAATCCAAAGACACAGGTACACAAGCTCATGGTAAGTTTGTCCCAACTTGTCATAATTATGGGAAGATTGGTCATATTAGGCCAAATTGTTATTTGTTGAGATCCCACAGCCCTTGGATTATGCAGGATGCTTTGAGGAAAAGTGAAGCTGAAGATTCTTCCTCATCTAAATATGTCCCTCCTCATAGGAGACATATAGAAGGTAAGGGCAATGTTATTTGTATGAATGCTAATCATAATTTTGCAGAGAATACAAAGAAGCATTCAAATAAAAGAGGCTTGCCTACATGTCATCACTGCGGCATCACCGGTCACATCCGATCCAAATGCCCACAACTCTAGAAGTTGAAGGTTCAAAGGAAGCTGCCAACTAGAGCTACATTAGGCACTCTACCTCCTATGGCGCTTTAGGCTCCACGGCATCAGTAGCAGTTTGTTCTTGCCTATCAGAGTGGCAAATCAAAGAAGAACAAATCAAGGCACTACAAGAGAAAGACGCAGAAGCCCATTTGCTACCATGACTATGAAGGGTTTCTGAGCGTGATGCAAGGTATGCTAAGGAGAATGGACAACATGAGCAAAACCTACAAGCTACCGCCACGGGTCAAGCAGGTATATGAGACCATTCACCCCTTGAAAGGGAGTTGACTCACCTAGTAGGTGATGTTTCCCATGCCTAGGATTTTGGTTCTAAATCCTTGTGCATGTCAAGTATGTTTGCATTGCATTGTTTACCTTGTCATATCTTATTCATGCCTTGCATTCTGTTTGAGGAATCGTTTATTTTGTCCCCATATTTTCTCCTGTTGTCATGAGAAACATCTGTAGATATTTTTGGGGATGACAGTTAAAGCACTTCGGGCGGCTGCTTTTCTGTCTTGGTATTTCTAAACCTCTCTCCATGAGGACAGGTTTGGTTTTACCTTACATGCTGGGATTAGATGTCATTTCCTTTTCTGAGCATGTGTTTGTTGTTTTTCTGTTTATCGGTTTTCAACAAAAAAAAATTGGGGAGAAGATGCGGAACTTTATTTCTTTCTTTTGATAGCTTTTTAGATATTGCATGTGTTTTTGCCTGATAACTCAGTTCATTGTACATTTATTAAATATGCTTATATATGATTGAGAGTTTATGCATGATATCTGCTAAGTTTTCCTGTTGCATCTTGATGATAGATAGTTACTTTCCTCATACGATGAAAATGTACACTTTCTAAGACTCCCATAAGGTACATCTTTTCCTTCTCTGACTTTTTGTTTCTAGAAATTCTGGATAAGAGAAGAGGTTTTCAATAAGATGGCCAAATTGACAAAATGCTAGTTAAACCTAGAACCTAAAAATTCTGGAATTCTCTCTAGGTTGCAGCATCAAAAGACTCAAGCTGTTACCTTTATGAATTATGTGCGATATATGTAGATTTTCTGCTTATGTGCTAAAATATGCCTTGCCCTTCATGTGCAAGTAAAATTTTACCTTGTCCTTCATGGTACAAGTAAAACAATTAGATGCTGCATCTTAGGGGGAGTGTATCAGACGAGGGTGGCTAGGCCCTAGTAAGATAAGGTTTGACTTTTGGCTAGTTTTTCATTGATTTTCTCTCTTGTTTGGAAAATCTGGTTGCTTTTTGTCATATCAGTTGAATTCATACCTTTTGGGAAAAGTCTTCACACACACACACACACGCATTGCATGAGTTGAGTAATCTATTTAAAATTTGGGGTAATTACCTTTTCCCCCCATGAACTACCAAAAAATGCTCGATGCCCCCATGAACTACCAACTCGACCAAAATAGAGCATTTAACTACGAAAGACAACCATTTTCCCCCCTTCCGTCAATCAAAGGGGTTAAAACAAACGGTCAACGGGTCACATGACCGTCACACGCCGTTTTACCCTCATTTTCTTCCTCTTTTCCCCCCATGAACTACCACCATCTTCCAACATGCCCCCATGTAAAATGGCACATGACCTGTTGACTGTTTCTTTTAACCACTCTAACTGACGGAAGGGGGGAAAATGGTTGTCTTTGGTAGTTGAATTCTCTATTTTGGTCTAGTTGGTAGTTCATGGGGGCATCGTGCATTTTTTGGTAGTTCATAGGGGAAAAAGGTAATTACCCCTTAAAATTTCTATCTGCAGGGAAATTTGTGCTTATTGAATACTTAACTCTCATTTATATTTTTGCATATTTTTGCAATGCTATTTGACTGTTTTATCGGTTGATTATACATGCGTGTTCTGAAGCTAACTTTTGAGAAAAATATTTTTCTGCAAATTTTTCTCCAGTTCCAGATTTTCAGTGTGAAGCGTCCGGATGGAACTATTTTTACATCCGGACGAGCACAGTCTTGCCATATGTTGATCTAGCAGTTGTCATCCGGATGGTTAAGTGACATCTGGACAAGACCTCTACAGGTTTAAGACTTGCGTCTCTTTTTCTGCCATACACACATCTGTTCATTTTTATTGATTTATCATGGCATGTTGTGTGTTTTTCTTGTGGATTTCTCACGAGATTTTGGCATTCTTTGCACATCTCTTCTCATCCCATGATCTTCAATGTGTTTTCCATTATTCTTTTAAGTTTTTGTGCTTTTAGAATATTGGAATATTTGTTGGGATATTTTCTTGAGATAGAGTGCATGGAAATTCTATTTTGTCTATGTGTTGGGTGGATATTGTTAT
The DNA here is from genome assembly GCF_958979055.1 of Alnus glutinosa. Taxonomy (NCBI): domain Eukaryota; kingdom Viridiplantae; phylum Streptophyta; class Magnoliopsida; order Fagales; family Betulaceae; genus Alnus; species Alnus glutinosa. The sequence continues at coordinate 12,617,852 of NC_084893.1, forward strand.
ATCTATGCTATTTGGATTGCTATATTTGCTTGTGTAATTCATGTGCATCCAAATTGCAAGTTGTCATAATACCACATTTTTTTTGGAACTAACAAGAACTAATATTTCCTTGTGGTGTTATGTTTGGATAGATTTCTGTTAAATCCTTTCAGGAATACGTTGTCCAGCAACTCTCAGCTCAATATATGACAGATGGATCCTTTGGAAAACTGACAGTGGTTGAAGTCGGATGTTCAAAATTTCCAAAGGTCTTGGGTTTTGAGATGAGCTTTTTCCCCAGCTCATGCAAGGCTTTCCGTAGCATTCCCTCAGATCTGCATCAGTCAAAGGTTCAGTGGTGAATCTCCTCATTATCTTGCAGACCAAATGCTTAGAGGATGTCAATCTGCGGATAACGAGTTTCAGGCTTTGCAAAATCAAGAGATTGAAGATTTTTTCAGTCCATGGTTCCCAGCTTCCGGAGCTAGAAGCCGAAGTAGTACAAATCCAGCCTTTGCGGATTTCTCTCCGATACTTGATCAGCAGGATTTGGTACTTGGAGGATTTATGTTCCTCTCTTTTGGGCCACTTGCAGACTTTTCTCTATTTTCCTATTGTTTTGGATTTTAGAAAGTTTATGTCTGTAGATATTATTACTCTTTTTACCTTTGTCCTTCTGAGATCGTTAGGGGGTGTAATTGTTGTGTGGTTTTTCTCATTACTCTGTTTTACCCTTTGTCCCTTTGTGACAAAAAGGGGGAGTAATTTTTGATTTGGACCGGGATTGTATTTTTAACTGCTCATGTGATTTTTGTCCCAGAATGTGATTTTGTGTTGGCTGCATTCTGTTGGACAAAATCACTACTATGTAATGTTGATGCTTTCACAGGGATGCTGCTTTATCCAGATTCTACTCTTCAGCTATGTTCTTCGAGAAGTTTCTATGAAGTTTTCAAGAATTTATTTCGGTTCCCTGGCACCCGTCCGGACAACGTGGAATTTCGTCCGGACGCTCATCAGTCAGCAACATCCGTTCGGACGACGAGAACTTTCCGTCCGGAAGCCCATCAGTGTCTAGAAGCTTCGAACAATTCAAGATTGCATCCGTCCGGTCATAATGGCAAATCGTCCGGACGCTCTTTAGAGTTCGAGAAGATCCCAGTGTTCCAGTGCATCCGTCCGGACAACGTGGTTATACCGTCCTGATGCCATTCAGTGTTTGACAAGCATTAGGGTTTCTGCCTCAAGACACAATTATGGGAAGACGGCTGCTACCGTCCAGACGATGTGTGATCCCGTCCAGACGATGTCCTCTATAAGGCAAGAACGTGCATACCAAATTCAACCGTCCGGACGTCAGCCTTCATGGTCCGGATGATCAAGCTTCATATATTGAAATTGCGTGCACCAGTTCAACCGTCCGGACGCTCCAAGCCTTATTATGGTAATTTCATGCAGCCGAAGTGTAACCATCCGGACGCTAGGGCAACACCGTCCGGACATGGCCTTGTTATGGAAGCTTTCAGCACTATCTTGGAGAGGCGGTTCCAGTTGACCGTTTGGACGCTTGGTCAAGCTGTGCGGACACCAGCTGATATTTTGGTCATAACATTTTACTCAAATATCGGATTGGGACGAAATCAACTTCATTGGAAAGCTAAGGAAAAGTTATGTAATTTGAGCGCCCTGACAGCCATTAATAGTGTCCGAACGGCCCTGCAGAAAATTCCGAAATACTTTCAGACTAGTAAACTTGGCCCGTCCGGACGGCCCTGGCTCTCGTCCGGACATGCGTGCCACAGAATCCGTTTTTGACTCAATTTTGGGTTTCCAAAGCCTATAAATAAGAAGCTTGAGGCATGCTTTCAACACAGAATTCGGTGGTGAATTCTCTACAACTTAGAGAGGGTGTTTAGGGAGATATTGAAGATCTGCTAGCTCTTTAGCTTTGCCAAGTGTGTGATTTGATCAGCTGTGAAGTGTATCTTAGGGGTTGGCCCTAAGGTAAAGGATTCCATTAAAGACCCCTTCAGGTAGGAGACCTGGTTGGGAAGCGTTCATGTTGGGTTACTGTCTTGTATCTAGCTTTGTCTTCTGAATAGTGGATATCCTGGGTTTGGCTGCCCCAGAGTGGTTTTTCTCTTAATTGAGTTTCCACTTCGTCAACAAAATATTTGTCTCCTTTAATTCCGCATTTAATATTTTGTTGCATACTGTTCACACACACTTGTTAAAATTAGAAGTCCATTTAATTTTTATTTCATTTTTGTTTTATTTTTTTTTTAAAAAAAAGAAGGGGGAAAAAGGATGCAGAGTTTTGTTTTTCCATTATATAGCTTCCAGATATCTTATGTATGTTTAATTGATGTCTTAGTTTTTGATGCATTTATTCTTTTGCCTTTATATAACTGAGAGTTTTTCTTGATATCTGCAAAGTTTCTCAATTGCATCCATACTAGATAGTTGTTTTTCTCATGCGATGAAAAATGTGCACTATCCAAGGCTCCCCTAAGGTATTTTTTCTCTCATCTGACCTTGAGCTTCTGGAAATTCTATTGAGAGAGATTTGTTTTTGCGAAGATGGTCAAAATGACCAACTCCCTAGTTGAACCTAGAACCCATAAATTCTGGCATTCTTTCTAGGTTGCAGGACCAAGTGATAAAAAGCATTCAAAATTGAATAAATATGGATAAATAAAAAGATCCACTGCTTATGTGCTATAAATTTGTTCTTGAAATTGTCCCTATAGAAACATTCAGTGACCAAATCATTGCGGAAATAGACGGTCACTGAAGGACGATGTAAAAGAAAAAGTGTTGCAGCTTAGGGGGAGTGTATCAAATGAGGGTGGCTAGGCCCTAGTAAAATAAGGTTTGACTTTTGACTGATCTAACATTGATTTTCTCTATTCTCTAGAAAATCCAGGTGATTTAAGTCATATCAGTGAAATTCATACCTTTTTGAGAAAGCCTTCACACACACACGCATTGCTTGGGTTAAGTTTACTATTAAAAAATGTCTTTCTGCAAGGAAATTTTTGTGCTTATTGACTCTTAACTCTCAATTATATCTTGGTATATTTTTGAAATGCTAATTGAATTGGGATATCAGCTTTATATACATGCGTGTTCTGGAAATTATTTGGGAAATATTTTTCTACTATTTTTCCTCTCTTTTTCAGATTTTTTAGTGAAGCTTCCGGATGGTGGTTCTGGCTGTCTGGACGGTAAGGTTGATTTGTCCAGACGGGAGTGTTTTTGCGATCTCTTACGTAGTACTACGTCCGTACGTCACTTAAGTTCCCTTCTGAACGGTGAACCCTGTAAGGTTATATCGCTTTCCCACCCACGATGCAGCCGCCTTATGTCATTTTTTTTGCTTCTTTTGTCGTCTTGTGTGTTTTTTTGTGCTTTTTTACGAGTATTTCTCACGTGCACGTGTCCTCTTTGCAATTTATCTCCACCCCAGGTATGTTTTTATACCCTTTTACTAATTTATTTTAATTTTTTATACTTAAAATAGTTTGTTTTAGGGTTTCTCTTATTTTGAGTTTAATATCACTTCTCGCTCAAAATTCTTTATTGTTTGGGTTGAGTTTTATGTAGTTGTAATTTCTGGGATAGTCCATTTTACAGCCGTCATAATGCCCAATTTTTTTTGGACTAACAGGAATTAATGTTTTCATGGATTTCTCTGTGATTTTATTTTAGCCCAGGAAATATGTCTTCAAATGACTCTCCTCCCGAGTCAGGCAAAGAACGAAAGAGTCAGTTGCTGACAGGCTGCACTGTATGCAATCGCGGCAGGTCCTATCAGAGCAGAATCTTCTCTGCGCAAATCTGAGGGATCTCGTTCTACTCCCCATTGCTCAGATGCTTCTGGAGAACCAATGGGAGTACTTGTACAATTGATCCTGCCCGGCCTTTCTCAGACTGGTGCCGGAATTTTATGACAACATGATCATCATCCAGGATGATGACAGAGGACTGATTATGCAGACCATGGTCAGAGGACATCCGATTCAGATTGATCCGCAATTTATCACTACTGTGATTGGAGTACCTGTTTTACTAGTCTCAGGTGTTCCTTTCCTTGCTGGTGATGAGGCACCCAGCATTGACTTTTTGCATGATTTCTTTGGGATGAGACCACAGAGAGAGGAAAAGTCTCACTCCCAGATCAACAACAGTGCTTTTGCTCCTATGCACCGATTTTTAGCAAAGGTTGTTGTGACAAATCTTTGGCCTTAAGCTCGTCGGAGTGATCTTACTCTCAAGAAGGCCACCCTTCTCTATGCCATTGTGATGTAGACTCCTTTTTCCTTGTGCAAGCACATCTTGCACACTATGCTAGAGGTTCGAAATGAGAAGAACACTAGTCTATCTTTTGTGTGTTTAATCACTCAAATCTGTCTTCAGGTAGTGACAGATACTTCAGACTCTGAGCCCAGATCACAAATTCCATATCCTCTTGGCATTCAGACCCTCATGAAGTTGAATGCGCAGTTACAGCATGAGGCCCAAGGCAGTGTTCCTCAGCCTCCACCAGTTCCCCCACCAACAGCTGCATCATCATCACAGGCTGTGCCTCCTTCATTTGATATAGAAGCTACATTTACTTACCTTATGTCATCCATGGGAGATCTCCAGTGTGAAGTTAATCTTATTGGAGAGCTTGTTGAACAGTGTCAGATTGACATCAGGGAGTGCCTGCAGTATCATCACCCCAAGCATGATGATGAAGACTGATTTTTTTTACTTATTATTGTTTGTATTAGAACAATTTTAAATTGGTGATGACATTTTGTGTATTTCTTAAAACACTTATGCTTTTATTAATACTATGTTTACCCTTTGTCATTGTGTGACAAAAATGGGGAGTATTTTTTGGTTTTTAGACCGGGAATGTATTTCCAATCCAATCAAGTGTTTTTCTCCCAAAATGGCCAAAAGGGGAGTTTGTTAGTATTTTATATTTGCTACATTCTGGATGACAAAAAACACTTTATGTAATGGTTGCGAATTAACAGGATGGTCGGGTCTCAATTCAGAATCTTCATGTATTTAGACAGTGTTCAAATCAAAGCATGTGACTGATCACAAGCTTTTAGAAGATGTCCATGAAGAGTCCTTTCAAATTCCAAGCCAAATCAACCGGTTCTTGTGTAACCGTTCATGTGAGCCTTTGATGGCGTCCGGACGGCCCGCAGTGTCCAGCAGTTTGCTTTGAAGACTTCCGGATGACATAGCAACACCTCCCGGACGCTAGGTCAATCAGTATTCAACACGGAGTTGAATTTCAAAAGTCAACACTATTTGTGAAGTCTCTGCAAGTCGTCCGGATGACGTGGCAACACGTCCAGATGCTATCTAGCTTTCTGAATATTCTAGACTTCTTTTTCAAGTGCGGGAAGGAGTTATAGCGAAGACCGTCTGGACGACGGCCAAGCCGTCCGGACATGGACCTAATAAGGATAGAATTGCGCTGTTTCTGATAGGATATCATAGAAGACCGTTCGGACGTGGCTAACTTCCATCCTGACGCTTGACAGCCAGAGTCCGAATCTCAGCATTTTAAGGTTTTCTGTAAGCCTATAAATAGAGTACCCTAGGCTTGTCAATTGTATAGAATTCAATATTGAATTCTTTTAGCTTTGGGAGGGTGTTTAGGGAGAATCAAAGATCCGCTAGCTTTCAAGCCGTTGCCGTTGCCGATGTGTGCCTAACAGTTCGTGTAAAGTCTATCTTAGAGCTCGGCCCTAAGGTAAAGGAATCCATCAAAAACCCCTTCAGGTAGGAGATCTGGTTGGGAAGCGTTCACGATAGGCTTCGTGTCAGAGTTAAAGGTATGACTACTGCACAAGGGTATGTGAGTACGAGTGTCTTGTAACTAGCTTTGATTTTGGATAGTGGAGTTCCTGGGTTTGGCGGCCCCGGAGTGGTTTTTCTCTCCACAAAGTTTCCACTTCGTAACAAATATCTTGTCTTATTTAAATTTTACATTTAAGATATTTTGTTGCACACAAACATACACACTTGGTTAAATTAGAAGTCATTGTTTATTTTCAAAATGAACTTATATCAGAGTTGATCTGATGATTACAAGCTTAGAAATATCAATAGTGAAATGAGACATTACAAGTGTTTGGCTTCTGAGAGACTATGGATTACAAGGAGAAATGGTTATAGAATTGCAGGTGCAAATGGCTTTGCCCTCAACATTTGACTTGTTGTCCTTATATAGGCTCAGGAAGAGAGCTGGAAGGAGATATACTTAGATGTAAGCAGTAGAAATGGTGGAATAGATGGAGAAGTGGTGAGAATAAGTGAACAGAGTAATAAGCATACATACTTCAAGGTCAAAATCTGAATATAAAATTACAAAATATTCAAAGTTCATAATAAACTTAAAGTAATGCTTGATTTAAAAACTTGATTTGAAAACTTACAAATGAACTTAGATCAGAGTTGATCTGATGATTACAAGCTTAGAAATATCAACACTGAAATGAGACATTACAAGTGTTTGGCTTCTGAGAGACTATGGATTACAAGGAGAAATGGTTATAGAATTGCAGGTGCAATTGGCTCTACCCTCAACATCTGACTTGTTTTCCTTGTATAGGCTCAGGGAAAGAGCTGGAAGGATAAGATTCCTTCAGCGTGCTGTCTGGAGTGAAGTCGTTGCCGTTGTGTGCTGTTGCTTCGCTGATCTGAAGTCTATCTTAAGGGTTGGCCCTAGGGTAAAGGATTTCATTGAAGACCCCTTCAAGTAGTAGAATTGGTTGGGAGGCATTCGTGTTGGGTTACACGTCAAAGTTTAAGGTTCGACCACTGCATAAGGCTATGTGAGTGCTACTTCTTTGTAACTAGTCTTGTCTTCTGAATAGTGGATATGCTGGGTTTACCTGCCCCGAAGTGCTTTTTTTCTTGACTGAGTTTCCACTTCGTTAACAAAATATCCGTCTCCTTTAATTCCCCATTTTGATATTTTGTTGCACACATTTTTGCACACACTTGTTTATATTAGAAGTCATTTGATTTTTCAATTAGCATTCTAATAATCATTATTGCCTTTACCTTTTATATGTGTCCTATGTGTAGGGACATATTTTGATGAGGAAGAATCTTCAACTTCATTTTTTCTCAGAGCATCCTGCTTTATCCAAGGCCTGTGGGATCTCAACAAATAACAATTTGGCCTAATATGACCAATCTTCCCACAATTATGACACTTAGGAATAAACATACCTTGTATTCCTGATTCCTTGGATTTAGGCATCACATAATTAGTTAAGCAAGAATTTTCAGAAATATCCAAACAAGCAGTGTCTACTATCACAGGCTTAATAACAACAGAATTGGATTCAGAATCAGAAGTGTGTGAACTAGAAGTACTCAAATCATCAACGATTAAATCAAGCTTCTTCGAAATATCTGAATGAATACAAAACATGGTCTATAAATTAGAACTAGAGAATTTTTTCAAGAGATCTTCAGATTCTTTTAATTTATTCTCAGGTGTATCAATAATGTCAAATAGCATGGTATTCTCAGATTTCAAAGAGTCAATCAAAACATGTGATTTAGGCAATTTTATAATCAAAGACTATTTTTCTTGCTTCACCTTCCTAAGCTCTTTTGGAGAAACCATTTTGTCCAATTTAACGAAACTTTAGAGAGCTCAATATCATAATTTTCTTGAGATAACTGAGAGAAATCCATGATAAAAGGTGTAATAAAAAAATAGAAGTCGAAAAGAGATAAGGATCACACTTAGGAATTAAATCCTTTAAACATAGTGTACTAGCTCTGATACCAATTGAAAATTAATATGACTTCTAATTTACCAAGTGTGTGCAATAGTGTGTAACAAAATATCACAATGTGGAAATTAAAGAGACAAATATTTTGTTGACCAAGTGGAAACTCAATTAAGAGAAAAACCACTTTGGGGCAGCCAAACTCAAGATATCCACTATTCAGAAGACAAAACTAGTACATAGACAGTAACACTCACATACCCGATGTAGCGATCGTATCTAGCACTCTGACGTGTAACCCAACGCGAACGCTTCCCAACCAAGTCACCTACTTGAAGGGGTCTTCAATGGAATCCTTTACCTTAGGGCCAACCCCTAAGATAGATTTCAATTCAGCACAACAACAACACTGGGCAACGGCTTGAGAGAGGACGCTTCAGTACAATAACTCTTACAATAAACTCTCTAAGCCTCTACGGAATTCACTACCGAATTCTTACAATCAACTTGCCTAGGGGCCTCTATTTATAGGCAATAGAAGACCTAAATCGCGTTTGATTAGGTTTTCCTAGATGCCGTCCGGACTGTAGACATAAGGCGTCCGAATGGACAACTGTTCAACCAGCTTTCTAAATTCGTACAATATTCTTTCCTGAAAAGAGCTGCACCCACAAGGTGTTGCCCTAGCATTCAGGCAGTTGCACATTAGCTGCACACAATTTCCATATCAAGGCTTGGAGAGTCCGGACCATGAGGTATGACGTCCAAACGGTTGAACTGATGCATGCAATTTCCATCTATAAGGCTTGAGCGTCCTGACCATGAAGACTAGTGTCCGGACAGTTGAACTTTGTATGCACAACTTGCCTTATGAAGGAGAGCGTCCAGACAGGAACACACATCGTCCGGACGATTGCAGTTGTCTTCCCATATTTGTGTTTTGGAACGAAGTCCTTTTCCATGTCAAACACTGAAAGGCATCCGGCCGTGTTGCTGAGACGTTTGGATAGATGCAAGCTAAAAAAGTTTGAAGGTTCTCGACACATAGGAAGGTTCGGACGGAAAGTTCTCGTCATCTGGACGAATGATGCTTGGATAGTTGAGTGTCCAGATGGATGCAAAGGATCTAAATTCTCTGACTTGGAATCTGTGCAGAATCTTCTAGAAACATATGTCTGAATATGAAGACTCTGAAAATACTGAAATCTAAATAAAAAGCATCATTACACGAAAGTAATTTTGTCCAACAGAATGCAGCCAATTAGAAGAACTAACAAAGATTTTTGTCCTATTAGTTTAGTTGGTAATATTTATAAAATAATCTCAAAGGACCTTGCAAACAGGCTGAAAATGGTGTTGGAGAAGATTATATCCAGATCGCAAAATGCATTTATTAGAGGGTAGACAGATTTTAGACTCCGTTTTAATCGCTAATGAATGTCTTGATAGTCGAATTAGATCAAGTAAACTGGTATGCTGTGTAAATTGGACTTAGAGAAGGCCTTTGATCAAGTCAATTAATTGTGAATTCTTGTTGTATTTGTTGAAGATATATGGCTTTGGGCAGAAATGGAGATCATAAATAGCTTGTTGTATTTTTACAAAATAGTTCTCAATTCTTGTTAATGGATATCCTTCTTAATTTTAGTAGTTATTGTGTGTTAAGTCAAGGAGATCCTTTATTTCCTCTATTGTTTGTGATTGTAATGGAGGTTTTGAGTAGGATGATGTATGTCATTGTGGATAGGGGGCTTTTATTAGGGTTTCAGTGGGGTCGAGCAATAATGAGGAACTTCTAGCATCTCATCTTTCATTTGCAGATGATACCTTGATCTTTTGTTAGGCAGATCATAAACATCTTGGTCACTTGAGTTGCCATTTCTAATGTTTTGAAGTAGTTTTCTGTTAAGGATCATGCACATACAGAGTAAGCGCAGCGGAAATCGATCCCAGGAAATTTTTTACTCCAAGATAAACAAGGCTAGATTAAACACATACACATGTTTGTAGAACTTACAACCAAATTCGGCCACTCCTAGGCATGTAGGGCTATTTACTTCTCGTTGAAATTCTCCTTGTATGTTTAATGATCATGTTAGTATTTTATGTTGGCTACATTCTAGATGACAAAAACACAAGTGTTCATTTCATGTTTTGTGACTGATCACAAGTTTCTAGAAGATGTCCATGCAGTTTCCAAGTCAAAACAGTCAGTTCCTATGCAACCGTCTGGACGGGCCTTTGAAGGTGTCTGGACGCCCCGCAATGTCTAGAAGCTTCAACGTTGAAAAAGTCCGGACGTAAGAGCAACACCGTCCGAACGCTAGGTCAAGCTTCTCCAATTTCTACACGGAGTTGGATTTCAGTCGACACTATTTGGGAAGTCTCTACAAGACGCCAGGACGACGTGGCAACACGTCCGGACGCTGTCCAGCATTTCAGAATATTCCGGTCTTCCTTTTCGAGCTCGAAAAGGAGGTACAGCGAAGACCATCTGGACGCTCGGCCAAGCCGTCTTAACGTGGACCTATTATGGAAAGAATTACGCAATTCTGGAAGGCGGTCATAAAAGACCGTCCAAAAGAGGCTAACTTCCGTCCGGACGCTCAATAGCCAAAGTTCAAATTTGAGCAGATTTAGGATTTCTGTAAGCCTATAAATAGAGGGCTCTAGGCTTGTAATTTGTATGAATTCTGTATCGAATTCCACGGTGCTTAGAGAGGGTGTTTAGGGAGAATTGAAGATCTGCTAGCTCTTTAGCCACTGTCGGTGTGTGCTCAACAATTCGTGTGAATTCTATCTTAGGGGTCGGCCCTAAGGTAAAGGAATCCATCAAAGACCCATTCAAGTAGCAAACTTGGTTGGGAAACATTCACGATGGGCTTCGTGTTATAGTTTGAAAATTGAAAATTGAAATGACTTCTAATTTAAACAACAAGTGTGTGCATAAGTGTCAACAAAAATTAAAGCACAGTGGAAAGTAAATGACACACAGATTTTTGTTGACGAAGTGGAAACTCAGTTAAGAGAAAAACCACTCTGGGGCAGCCAAACCTAGGAATTTCACTATTTAGAAGACATAGCTAGATACATGACAGTAACACTCACTTGTATCGATGCAGTGGTCGTACCTTGATCTCTGACGTGTAACCCAACACGAACGTCAGGCAAAATATACCTGAAAGGGTCTTCAATGGAACTCCTTTCCTTAGAGCCAACCTCTAAGATAGACTTTAGTTGTAGCACAGCAACAGCACACTTGAACAAGGCTTCAGAGGAAATATCACGTCTCTGAGCATTTGAGGAATTCAATACCAAATTCTTGCAGTTCTCAGTGCCCAGGGGCCTCTATTTATAGGCTGGGGGCTCGAATGAACGTCAAGCAAAATATACCTGGGCACCGTCCGGACGGACAACTATGCAACAATATTTTCTGAAAATTTTGCGGAGAAATCTTTCCTGTTTAAGGACATCGTCCGGACGGGATGGTACATCGTCCAGACGGTCGCACATCCGCTGCAAGTAATTTCCTTATAAGTCTCTCGAGCATCCGGACCATGGGGGATGAGCGTCCAAATGGCTATTCTTCAACATGCAATTTCCATATCGGTAATGCGCGCGTCCGTACCATGATAGGCAGTCGTCCGGACGGTTGAAGTCGAATCGGTAATTTCCTTCTTTGATGCACGCGCATCCAGACCACAGTTGTCAGATGTCCGGACGGTCATATTTGAATTGCGATTCTTACCTTATGGAGACGCCCGTCCGGACGGGATACCACATCGTCTGGACGGTTGATTGATCTTCCCTTTCTTGGAACTTGGAAAGAAATCAGAAACTGATCGAGTACTGGGAGGCGTCTGGACATGCTGCTGAAACGTCCGGACGGATGCAAGATGGCACAGAAACTTCTCGATACAGTATGGGGTCCGAACGAAATGAACACTTTGTCCGAACGGATGATGCTGGTCTGTCTAGCGTCCAGACGGGATGACACGTCGTCCGGACGGATGGAACAGTGACAGATTTAGCCAAGAACTTCAAGCAATTCATGAAGAATAATAAATTCAAGAAGAAGCTCTCTGACAGACTAAGAAAGGCTCCCCACACAGCTGAGTCAGAAGAAGCAGACAAGAAAGATCCAGGGAGTCCCCAATGCTTCGACTGTTCAAGCTTCGGGCACATCAGGACTAAATGTGCAAATCTTAAGAAACTAAAGGGGAAAACCTTTAATGCTACTCTCGGCGATGAGTTTGAGAAGGAAGAAGAAAATCCTGAGGAAGAAAAATCCCTGGCCTTCGTGGCCCCATATGAAGAAAATGAGGATTCTCAGTCCTACTACTCTGAGAATAGTGAAGAAGAAGATATGCAGTCAGCCTATCAACTTCAATATGTTGAATTCTTAAAGCTTAGGGAGAAATACAAGCAGTAGGTACTAGAGCTAAACAGCCTTAGGACTAAGAAGACCACTATGCTAATAAAGATCAATGATCTAGAAGAAAGATTTTTGGAAACACAGTTGCAACTAGAGAGACTCTCTGACGAGAAGCTAGTTCACATGCTCTCCATTCAGAAGTGCCCAACCGACAAGACCGGACTCAGGTATGTTCCTCTTTCTACTTCTAATACACCTTCTACCTCCTAGACTATTTTTGTGAAGCCAATTATTCTCGTGTCTCCACCCTCAAATGTCGATAAGGGAAAAACTGCTATGGAAGTTCCAGTCATCCCTCAGCCTCTGGCCAAGCTTCCTATTAGAAGAAAGACTCCCACATGCCATCACTGTGGCGAGCTAGGGCACATCAAACCTAAGTCCCCACATCGGCAAGTTCAAAGGAAGACAAATTGGCAGGCTCCTAAAACTCCCATGTGTCACCAATGTGGAGTTAGCAGTCTTGTCCGGCCTTGGCGCCCTCCACCAAAGCCACCCAGGCATCATGGACCTCTGCCCAGAAATCTTGTTCTAAGGCATCAGCTGCAGCAGAAGCCTACTCTAGCAAAAAAGACTTGGGTCCTTAAGAAGCTGTATATAGAGAAACAGAAGACTGCAGAAAAGGAAATTTTCTATGAAGGAGCATCTTCTGTCAGTTCTTTCATGCAAGATCTGGTCAGATATCTAGAGCTGTCACTCCCCGAGGGGGAGCGGACCTACCTAGTAAGTGAGGTCAAACATGCCTAGGATTTTGGTTCCTAAATCCTAGAGCATAACAGGTACACTTGCATAGCTTTTTTAGTTCATAAATACTTTGCATGTTGTTGTTGGAACCATCTTTTCTATCCCTATATTCCCTCTTGTTTTTCTTGAGGAAATTCTGCAGGTAATAAATAGGGATGATAGAAAAAACACGTCGAGCGGCTGCTTTTCTATTTTGGTATAGTCAAACCTCTCTCCCTGAGGTCAGGTTTGTTCTTATCTTACATACTTGGACTAAACTATCCTCTTCTCTGTGTAAGCATGCTTTTTTGTTGTTTTTTTGCTTTTATTTTTTTTTTGAAAAAAAAAAAAAAAAAAAAAGGAGGATGGAGAAAGATGCAGATATTTATTCCTTTTTTAGCTTTTTAGATATCCTATGTATTTGTACCTGATGTCTCAGTTCCTGGTGCTTTAATCCTTTTACTTTTATATAACTGAGAGTTCTTGTTTGATGCCTGCAAAGTTTTCCTGCTACATCTGTTTGATAGATAGTTACTTTTCTCATACGATGAAAACGTACACTATCCAAGGCTCCCCTAGGGTACATTTTTTTCTCCTCTGATTTTTTGCTTCTAAAAAGTCCTTTGAGAGATTTTTATGTGCTAGGATGGTCAAATTGACCAACTCGCTAGTTGAACCTAGAACCCATAAATTATGGCATTCTTTTTAGGTTGCAGTACCAAGTGATAAAAAGCATTCAAAACTGGATAAATATAGATAAATTAAAAGATCCACTACTTTTGTGCAATAAATCTATTCTTGAACTTGTCCCTATAGAAACAGTCAGTGACCAAATCATTGCGAAAATAGATGGTCACCAAATGACGAAGTAAAAGAAAAGCGCTGCATCTTATGGGGAGTGTATCAAATGAGGGTGGCTAGGCCCTAGTATGATAAGGTTTGACTTTTGACTGACCCAACTATGAAACTTCTCTCTTTAGTAATTTCAGTTGCTTTCAATCACATCAGCAAAGATCAGACCTTATTGAGAAAGTCTTCACAGACACACACGGATTGCATGAGTTAAGTCGACTGTTTATAAAATTCTTCTGCATGAAAATTTTTGCTAGATAAATTACTTAACTCTCGGTTATATTTTAGCATCAGTATTAAAATACTTTTGAACTGTGTTATCAGCTTTTTATGCATGCGTGGTCTGGAAATTATTTTTGGGAAATATTTTTCTACTTTTTTTCTTCTATTTTTTTTAGTTTTTTTGTATGAAGCGTCCGGATGATGTTTCTATTTGTCTGGACGGTGCGGTTGTTTCATCCAAACGGTTCTTCTCCTAGTCCGGACGGGGGTGTTAGTGCAATCACTTACGTGGCACAACGTCAGGACAGCGCTTATGTTTCGTCCGGACGGTGAACTCTTGAGGGTTAAATCGCATTTCCCTGCACCGCACAACTCATTCTTTACACTTTTTTTTTTGTCGTCTTGTGCATTTTCTCTTTGGATTCTTCCGTGTTTCTCTCACGTGCACTTGTCTTTTTGCTATTACTCTCCACTCCAGGTATGATTTTCTCCCTTTTTACAGAATTCTTATAAGTTTTATGCTTAAAATAGTTATTTTTTAGGGATTAATTATTTTTGGGTCTATGTGAGTTTTAACTGCCTTATTTGCTCATATTCTCTGTTGTTGGATTGAGATATAGATTTTATCTGAGTTGTGATATCTTATTGTGGCCATTTTTATGATTGTAATTTTTGGGATAGTCCATTTTACAGCTGTCATAATGCCTAATTTTTTTTGAACTAACAGGATTTAAAGATTTCATTTTGTTGTGGAATATTGCTTTTGGTTTTTAGTTCAAGAAATATGTCTTCAAATGACTCTCCACCCCGTGTCAGACAAAGAATTGAAGAATCAGTTGCTGATAGGTGTCTCCGCATGGAAAAGCAGCAAGTCCTTTCAGAGCAGAATCTTCTCCGCATTGATCTGTGGGATCCAGTCCTTCTCCCCATTGGCTAGATGCTTCTGGAGAATCAGTGGGATTATCTCTACAATTGTGCCTGCCCAGCTTTTCTTAGACTGGTGCAAGAATTCTATGGCCACATGATTATCATTCAGGATGATGACAGAGGACTGATCATGGAGACCATGGTCAGAGGACAGCCGATTCAGATTGATCCACAGCTTATTAGTGTAGTGATCGGGGTACCTATTCTACCAGTCTTAAGAGTTCCTTCTCCTCCAAGTGTTGAGGCTCCTAGCATAGACTTTCTACATGATTTCTTTGGTACGAGACCACAGAGAAAGGAGAAGTCACACTCTCAGATCAATATTGGTGCTTTTGCTCCTATGCACCGGTTCTTGGCAAAGGTAGTTGTAACCAACCCTTGGCCTCAAGCTCGTCGGAGTAAGCTTACTCTCAAGAAGGCCACCCTTCTCTATACCATTGTGATGAGGACTCCTTTCTACTTGTGCAAGCACATTTTGCACACTATGCTCGAGGTTTGTGATGAGAAGAACACCAGTCTGTCTTTTGGGTGTTTGATCACTCAAATCTGTCTTCATGTCGTGACTGATATTTCAGACTCTGAGCCCAGATCATGGATTCCAGATCCTCTTGGCATATAGACACTCATGAAGTCCAATGCGCAGTTGCGGCATAAGGCTCAAGGCGATGTTCCTCAGCCTCCACCAGTTACCCCCACAAAAGCTGCACCATCATCACAGGCCGTGACTCCTTCTTTTGACATTGAAGCTATGTTTACTCTGCTTATGTCTTCTATGGGAGCTCTCCAGTGGGAAGTTAATCTTATTGGAAGCGTGTCGAGCAGTGTCAGATTGACATAAGGGAGTGCCTGCAGTATCATCACTCCAAGCCTGATGACGATGAGGATTGACAATATTTTTTATTGTTGTTATTTTGAGAACAATTTACTTGTTTCTATGACTTTATGTATTTCTTTAAATACCGTTGGCTTTTCTCATATACTCTGCTTACCCTTTGTCCTTTTTGTGACAAAAAAAGGGGAGTATTTTTTTTTTGTTTTTGGACCGGGAATGTATTTCCAAACCCGTCAAGTGTTTTTTGTCCCAAAATGGCCAAAGGGGGAGTTTGTTAGTATTTTATGTTGGCTACATTTTGGATGACAAAAACACTTTATGTAATGGTTGCAATTTTAATATGATGATCGGTTTCTATTCAGAGTCTTCATGTAATATGGACAGTGTTCATTTCAAGTCTTGTGACTAATCACAAATTTCTAGAAGATGTCCATGAAGAATCCATGCAGTTTCCAAGTCAAAACTGCCGGTTCCTGTGCAACCGTCCAGACTGGCCTTTGAAGGCGTCCGGATGCCCTGCAGTGTCTAGACGCTTCAACGTTGAAGACGTCCGGATGTCAGAGCAACACCGTCCGGACGCTAGGTCAAGCTTCTCCAATTTCTACACAGAGTTGGATTTCAGTCGACACTGTTTGGGAAGTCTCTGCAAGATGTATGGACAATGTGGCAACACGTCCGGACGCTGTCCAGCATTTCAAAATATTCTGGTCTTTCTTTTCGAGCGTGGAAAGGAGTTACAGTGAAGACCGTCCAGATGCTCGGCCAAGCCATCCAGAAGTGGACCTGTTATGGAAAGAATTGCTCTATTCTGGAAGGCAGTCGCAGAAGACTTCCGGACGAGGCTGACATCCGTCCAGACACTCGATAGCCAGAGTTTGAATTTGAGCATTGTTAGTTTTTGCGTTCGCTGCATTCTGTTGGACAAAATCACTTCTATATAATGTTGCTGCTTTCACAGGGATGATGCTTTATCCAGCCATGTTCTTCGAGAAGATTCTGTGAAGTTTTCAAGGATTTATTTCGGTTCCCTGTCAGCCGTCCAGACGACGTGGTATTGCATCCGGACTACGAGATCTTTCGGTCCGGACGCCCATCAGTGTCTAGAAGCTTCAAACAGTTCAAGGTTGCATCCGTCTAGACGTAATGGCAAATCTTCCAAACACTCTTCAGAGTTCGAGAAGATCCCAGTGTTCCAGTGCATCCGTCCAGACGACGTGGCTATACCATCCGAACGCCATTCAGTGTTTGACAAGTAGTAGGGTTTCTGCCTCAAGACACAGTTATTGGAAGACGGCCGCTACCGTCCAGACAATGTGTGATCCTGTCCGAATGAGGTTATCTATAAGGCAGATTTGCATACAAAGTTCAACCGTCCGGACGTCAGACTTAATGGTCCGGACGATCAAGCTTCTTATATGGAAATTGCATGTACCAGTTCAACCGTCTAGATGCTCCAAGCCTTATTATGGTAATTACGTGCAGCCGAAGTGCAACCGTCCAGACGCTCGGGCAATACCGTCCGGACGCGGCCTTGTATGGAAGCTTTCAGTGCTACTTTGGAAAGGCGGTTGCAATTGACCGTCCGGACGCTCGGTCAAGCCGTTTGGACACCCTCGGGTATTTTGCTCATAACTTTTTACTCAAATATCGGATTGGGACGAAATTGGCTTTGTTGGAAAGCTAAGAAAATATTCTGTAATTTGAGTGTCCAGAAGGCCATTAATAGCATACAGACAGCCTCCTTTCGGACGGCCCTAGCTCCCATCCGGACGCGCGTGCCTCAAAATCCATTTTTGACTCGATTTTGGGTTTCCAAAGCCTATAAATAAGAGGCTTGAGGTGTGCTTTCAACACAGAATTCGGTGGTGAATTCTCTACAGCTTAGAGATGGTGTTTAGGGAGATATTGAAGATCTGCTAGCTCTCTAGCTTTGCAAGTGTGTGATTTGATCAGCTGTGAAGTCTATCTTAGGGGTTGGCCCTAAGGTAAAGGATTCCATTAAAGACCCCTTCAGGTAGGAGACCTGGTTGGGAGGCGTTTGTGTTGGATTACACGTTAGAGAGCAAGGTACGACCACTGCATCAGGGGTATGTGAGTGTTACTACTTTTTATCTAGTCTTGTCTTCTGAATAGTGGATATCCTGGGTTTGGCGGCCCGTAGTAGTTTTTCTATTAATTGAATTTCCACTTCTTCAACAAAATATTTGTCTCCTTTAATTTCCGCATTTAATATTTTGTTGCACACTGTTCACACACACTTGTTAAAATTAGAAGTCCAATAATTTTTCAAGCAGATTTAGGATTTCTGTAAGCCTATAAATAGAGGGCTCTAGGCTTGTAATTTGTACAAATTCTGTATCGAATTCAATAGTGCTTAGAGTGGGTGATTAGGGAGAATTGAAGATCTGCTAGCTCTCTAGCCGTTGCTGATGAGTGCTCAATAGTTCGTGTGAAGTCTATCTTGGGGGTCGGCGCTAAGGTAAAGGAATCCATCAAAGACTCCTTCAAGTAGGAGACTTGGTTGGGAAGCATTCACGATGGGCTTCGTGTTATATAGTTAACGGCATTACTACTGCAATGGGTTTTGTCAGTATGAGTGATTGCAACTTGCTTTGTTTTTCGATAGTGGAGTTCCTGGGTTGGCTACCCCGGATTGGTTTTTCTCTTCACTGAGTTTCCACTTCATCAACAAATATCTTGTCCTCTTTAAATTCAGCATTTAAGATATTTTGTTGCACACAAACACACTTGGTTATTTAGAAGTCAATATTTATTTTCAGATCATGAACACGTTCTTGGTGTTCTTGATTAAACTTTTAGATCTTCTATTTGATGACTAGCTAGTATTTTATATTGGCAAGATTCAAATTGAGAAAAACACTTTATGTAAAGGTTGCTTTTTAACAAGAATATTGGTTCAATTCAGAGTCTTCAAGTAATATGGACAATGTCTCAGTTCATGCCATGTGTTTGTTCACAAGCTTCTAGAAGATGTCCATAAAGATTTTATACTATTTCCAGGTCAGAAAGAACCGGTTCCTATGCAACCGTCTAGATAGGCCTTTGAAGGCTTCTAGATGCCCCTCAGTATCTAGAAGCTTCAGCCGTTACAGTTGTCTAGACGACTGACCTACACTATCCGAATGCTAGGTCAAGTTACTTCGAGTTCTACTTGGATTTGGATTTCATAAGACACTAATTGGGAAGGTTTTGCGAGATGTCCGGATGCTACCCAGTGTTCCAAAATATTCTTGGTCTCCTTTACGGATGCGAAAAGGAGTGACAGCATTAACCATCTGGACGTTTGGTCAAGCCATCAGGACACAATCTTGTTTTGGGAAGAATTGTGCTATTCTGGAAAGGCGGTCGCAGAAGACCGTCTGGACACAACTATGTGACCATCCGGATGCTACTTACCAGAGTCCGAAATTGATCAGAATTAGGTTTTCTGTAAGCCTATAAATAAATGGCTCTAGGCTTGTATTTTGTAAGGATTTAGTATAGAATTTCATAGTGCTTAGAAAGGGTGTTTAGGGAGATTTGAAGATCCGTTAGCTCTATAGTCATTGCCTTTGTGTGTTCAACTGTTTGTGTGAAGTCTATCTTAGGGAGGAGCCCTAAGGTAAAGGATTTCATTGAAGACCCCTTCAAATAGGAGACTTGGTTGGGAAGCGTTGACGATGGGTTTCGTGTTAGAGTAATACGAACAATCGCTGCATCGGGGTATGTGATTTTTACTTTCTATGTACTAGCTTTGTCTTCTGAATAGTGGAAATCCTAGGTTTAGCTGTCCCGGAGTGGTTTTTTCTCTTAACTGAGTTTCCACTTCGTTAACAAAATATTTGTCTCTTTTAAATTATGCAATTTAAATATTTTGTTGCACACTGTCACACACTTGGTAAATTAGAAGTCAATTTCATTTTTCAATTGGAATCAGAGCGGGTACACTCTGTTTAAAGGATTTAATTCCTGAGTGTGATCCTTATGTCTTTGTGACTTCTATTTTTTTTATTAAACCTTTTATCATGGATTTATCTCAGTTATCTGAAGAAAATTATGATATTGAGCTCTCTAAAGTTTTTGCTAAATTGGATAAAATAATTTCTCCAAAAGAGCTCAAAAAGGTGAAGCAAGAAAAAGAGTCTTAGATTATACAATTGTTTGAATCACATGTTTTGATTGACACTTTGAAATCTGAGAATACCATGTTGATTAATACTTTTAATGAACTTGAGAATAAATTGGAAAAATTCTCAAGTGATAATTTGAAAACCATGCTTTGTATTCACTCAGATGTTTCTAACAAGCCTGATTTAACTGTTGATGATTGAAGTACTTCTACTTCATATGCTTCTGATTCTGAATTAGATTCTATTGATATTAAGCCTGTGATAGAAGATATAGCTTGTTTAGATTATTCTTGCTTAACTAATCATGTGATGCCTAAATCCAAGGAATCATTAATACAAGGTAAGTTTATTCCTAAGTG